>NW_026044093.1:300000-531373 GCF_937001465.1 Orcinus orca | reverse complement strand
ATACTTACTAGTCAGGTACATTATTAGGCGTTTAATATGGGGTTTTGAGTCCATTTCGTTGAGCAATGAGTAGCTCTTGTCTATTACATATTTGGCTTAAGGAACTTTATCTGTGCTCATTTCAATCTCTGGTTTTATGCAGCACCCCAACTCACCTTTCCCCTTAAGCAAGCATAAGTTGGTTTTCTAAATTTGGGACCATGTTCTGTTTTGAAATTCAGTTCCTGTGTAGCCAAGTTTACATTCCGTGTATTAGTGATATCTTATGATGTTTCTTTTTCTGTGTGACTTATTTCAGTTAGAATCATCATACCTGAATCCACTCATTATGCTGCTATGAGCTTGATGACATAGATGTCATTGCTGAGTGATATTGCATTGTACGTAAGTACCACAACTTCTTTATCCATTTTTCGCTTTATGCGATATTGAACTTGTACCGTAAACGAGTTTCTTGTAAACAGAGCCATCCCAAACTTTGGGGTGGCTGTGTCTTTTTGATTTTAATTTCCCTAAGCTATAGGACCATAAGTGGAAGTGCCCTAGGCTCTGTTGCTTTGTTTTTTAGATGTTTCAGGAAACACCATACACTTCTCCCGAGTGGCTGTTGGCAATTTACATCCCGCCCATCAGCATAACAAGGCTCCCAGTTCTCCATGGCCTGTCCTGCCTTTCTGGATTTTACACTTTTTTCAGATGGCCCTTTTGACGGTGAGGAAGTGAGACTTCATTGTAGTGCAGATTTCCTTTGCAAGCTTGCTTGGTTGGCCAAAAAGGGCGTATGCGTTTTTTCCTGAATATATTCAGGAAAAAACGCATACGCCCATTTTGGCCAAGTGCATCATTGTCGACCTTCTGCCTCTTTTCCTATGCTTTAAATGCAATTCCAGTCTACCTCCTGAAATCGGTTTCCTGCAATTCTGCCCGGCTTTCAAGTCCTCTTGGCAGCCTTACTTCAGTATATTTTTGGATGATAGCTGTCATTTATAACTCTGCAGGTTTGTGAATTACAGTGCCCCTGAGCTCCTTTCTTCAACTCGCTTTCTTGTGAGCTGGCCGCAACACCGCAGGATTGCTTCAGGCCCTAATCTGGTTCCGGCATGGCACGCTGAGCCTTTGGTTAATTCCTCTTCCTGGTGGGAAATGAGAGTTAAATTTTTCCGTCCAGACACCTCCAGCTAGTCTCTCATTGGTTCTCCCTATTCCTGTTCATCTTCCGCGGAATTTGCAAACTGGGCCAAACAGGAGGTTAAAGGCACTGACTCTCCAAGTCGGGAGAGTGTTAGTAAAGCATCTGGAATGTTGCACCCGAGTACCAGGGGACGAGAACTGAGACATATTTCAACACGTCTCCCGATCACACGGTTGATCATACTCTGGGTTCCACATGCATGTTTTAGCTGAAGGAAGAATCCCTTAAACCTGGAGAGTTGAGACCCGTGGAATGGGTACCATGCAATATGACTTCAAAGGGTCTTCATTTGCTCACCAAAACTCTCCAATCCTATCACTGCTGCGTTTTTGCCCCTGTACTCTCGATTGATTCACTTTCAGAGACATAGCAATCCATAGGTTTTAAGATACTTACTAGTCAGGTACATTATTAGGCGTTTAATATGGGGTTTTGAGTCCATTTCGTTGAGCAAGGAGTAGCTCTTGTCTATTACATATTTGGCTTAAGGAACTTTATCTGTGCTCATTTCAATCTCTGGTTTTATGCAGCACCCCAACTCACCTTTCCCCTTAAGCAAGCATAAGTTGGTTTTCTAAATTTGGGACCATGTTCTGTTTTGAAATTCAGTTCCTGTGTAGCCAAGTTTACATTCCGTGTATTAGTGATATCTTATGATGTTTCTTTTTCTGTGTGACTTATTTCAGTTAGAATCATCATACCTGAATCCACTCATTATGCTGCTATGGGCCTGATGACATAGATGTCATTGCTGAGTGATATTGCATTGTACGTAAGTACCACAACTTCTTTATCCATTTTTCGCTTTATGCGATATTGAACTTGTACCGTAAACGAGTTTCTTGTAAACAGAGCCATCCCAAACTTTGGGGTGGCTGTGTCTTTTTGATTTGAATTTCCCTAAGCTGCAGGACCATAAGTGGAAGTGCCCTAGGCTCTGTTGCTTTGTTTTTTAGATGTTTCAGGAAACACCATACACTTCTCCCGAGTGGCTGTTGGCAATTTACATCCCGCCCATCAGCATAACAAGGCTCCCAGTTCTCCATGGCCTGTCCTGCCTTTCTGGATTTTACACTTTTTTCAGATGGCCCTTTTGACGGGGGGGAAGTGAGACTTCATTGTAGTGCAGATTTCCTTTGCAAGCTTGCTTGGTTGGCCAAAAAGGGCGTATGCGTTTTTTCCTGAATATATTCAGGAAAAAACGCATACGCCCTTTTTGGCCAAGTGCATCATTGTCGACCTTCTGCCTCTTTTCCTATGCTTTAAATGCAATTCCAGTCTACCTCCTGAAATCGGTTTCCTGCAATTCTGCCCGGCTTTCAAGTCCTCTTGGCAGCCTTACTTCAGTATATTTTTGGATGATAGCTGTCATTTATAACTCTGCAGGTTTGTGAATTACAGTGCCCCTGAGCTCCTTTCTTCAACTCGCTTTCTTGTGAGCTGGCCGCAACACCGCAGGATTGCTTCAGGCCCTAATCTGGTTCCGGCATGGCACGCTGAGCCTTTGGTTAATTCCTCTTCCTGGTGGGGAATGAGAGTTAAATTTTCCCGTCCAGACACCTCCAGCTAGTCTCTCATTGGTTCTCCCTATTCCTGTTCATCTTCCGCAGAATTTGCAAACTGGGCCAAACAGGAGGTTAAAGGCACTGACTCTCCAAGTCAGGAGAGTGTTAGTAAAGCATCTGGAATGTTGCACCCGAGTACCAGGGGACGAGAACTGAGACATATTTCAACACGTCTCCCGATCACACGGTTGATCATACTCTGGGTTCCACATGCATGTTTTAGCTGAAGGAAGAATCCCTTAAACCTGGAGAGTTGAGACCCGTGGAATGGGTACCATGCAATATGACTTCAAAGGGTCTTCATTTGCTCACCAAAACTCTCCAATCCTATCACTGCTGCGTTTTTGCCCCTGTACTCACGATTGATTCACTTTCAGAGACATAGCAATCCATAGGTTTTAAGATACTTACTAGTCAGGTACATTATTAGGCGTTTAATATGGGGTTTTGAGTCCATTTCGTTGAGCAAGGAGTAGCTCTTGTCTATTACATATTTGGCTTAAGGAACTTTATCTGTGCTCATTTCAATCTCTGGTTTTATGCAGCACCCCAACTCACCTTTCCCCTTAAGCAAGCATAAGTTGGTTTTCTAAATTTGGGACCATGTTCTGTTTTGAAATTCAGTTCCTGTGTAGCCAAGTTTACATTCCATGTATTAGTGATATCTTATGATGTTTCTTTTTCTGTGTGACTTATTTCAGTTAGAATCATCATACCTGAATCCACTCATTATGCTGCTATGGGCCTGATGACATAGATGTCATTGCTGAGTGATATTGCATTGTACGTAAGTACCACAACTTCTTTATCCATTTTTCGCTTTATGCGATATTGAACTTGTACCGTAAACGAGTTTCTTGTAAACAGAGCCATCCCAAACTTTGGGGTGGCTGTGTCTTTTTGATTTTAATTTCCCTAAGCTTCAGGACCATAAGTGGAAGTGCCCTAGGCTCTGTTGCTTTGTTTTTTAGATGTTTCAGGAAACACCATACACTTCTCCCGAGTGGCTGTTGGCAATTTACATCCCGCCCATCAGCATAACAAGGCTCCCAGTTCTCCATGGCCTGTCCTGCCTTTCTGGATTTTACACTTTTTTCAGATGGCCCTTTTGACGGGGGGGAAGTGAGACTTCATTGTAGTGCAGATTTCCTTTGCAAGCTTGCTTGGTTGGCCAAAAAGGGCGTATGCGTTTTTTCCTGAATATATTCAGGAAAAAACGCATACGCCCTTTTTGACCAAGTGCATCATTGTCGACCTTCTGCCTCTTTTCCTATGCTTTAAATGCAATTCCAGTCTACCTCCTGAAATCGGTTTCCTGCAATTCTGCCCGGCTTTCAAGTCCTCTTGGCAGCCTTACTTCAGTATATTTTTGGATGATAGCTGTCATTTATAACTCTGCAGGTTTGTGAATTACAGTGCCCCTGAGCTCCTTTCTTCAACTCGCTTTCTTGTGAGCTGGCCGCAACACCGCAGGATTGCTTCAGGCCCTAATCTGGTTCCGGCATGGCACGCTGAGCCTTTGGTTAATTCCTCTTCCTGGTGGGGAATGAGAGTTAAATTTTCACGTCCAGACACCTCCAGCTAGTCTCTCATTGGTTCTCCCTATTCCTGTTCATCTTCCGCAGAATTTGCAAACTGGGCCAAACAGGAGGTTAAAGGCACTGACTCTCCAAGTCAGGAGAGTGTTAGTAAAGCATCTGGAATGTTGCACCCGAGTACCAGGGGACGAGAACTGAGACATATTTCAACACGTCTCCCGATCACACGGTTGATCATACTCTGGGTTCCACATGCATGTTTTAGCTGAAGGAAGAATCCCTTAAACCTGGAGAGTTGAGACCCGTGGAATGGGTACCATGCAATATGACTTCAAAGGGTCTTCATTTGCTCACCAAAACTCTCCAATCCTATCACTGCTGCGTTTTTGCCCCTGTACTCACGATTGATTCACTTTCAGAGACATAGCAATCCATAGGTTTTAAGATACTTACTAGTCAGGTACATTATTAGGCTTTTAATATGGGGTTTTGAGTCCATTTCGTTGAGCAAGGAGTAGCTCTTGTCTATTACATATTTGGCTTAAGGAACTTTATCTGTGCTCATTTCAATCTCTGGTTTTATGCAGCACCCCAACTCACCTTTCCCCTTAAGCAAGCATAAGTTGGTTTTCTAAATTTGGGACCATGTTCTGTTTTGAAATTCAGTTCCTGTGTAGCCAAGTTTACATTCCGTGTATTAGTGATATCTTATGATGTTTCTTTTTCTGTGTGACTTATTTCAGTTAGAATCATCATACCTGAATCCACTCATTATGCTGCTATGGGCCTGATGACATAGATGTCATTGCTGAGTGATATTGCATTGTACGTAAGTACCACAACTTCTTTATCCATTTTTCGCTTTATGCGATATTGAACTTGTACCGTAAACGAGTTTCTTGTAAACAGAGCCATCCCAAACTTTGGGGTGGCTGTGTCTTTTTGATTTTAATTTCCCTAAGCTGCAGGACCATAAGTGGAAGTGCCCTAGGCTCTGTTGCTTTGTTTTTTAGATGTTTCAGGAAACACCATACACTTCTCCCGAGTGGCTGTTGGCAATTTACATCCCGCCCATCAGCATAACAAGGCTCCCAGTTCTCCATGGCCTGTCCTGCCTTTCTGGATTTTACACTTTTTTCAGATGGCCCTTTTGACGGGGGGGAAGTGAGACTTCATTGTAGTGCAGATTTCCTTTGCAAGCTTGCTTGGTTGGCCAAAAAGGGCGTATGCGTTTTTTCCTGAATATATTCAGGAAAAAACGCATACGCCCTTTTTGGCCAAGTGCATCATTGTCGACCTTCTGCCTCTTTTCCTATGCTTTAAATGCAATTCCAGTCTACCTCCTGAAATCGGTTTCCTGCAATTCTGCCCGGCTTTCAAGTCCTCTTGGCAGCCTTACTTCAGTATATTTTTGGATGATAGCTGTCATTTATAACTCTGCAGGTTTGTGAATTACAGTGCCCCTGAGCTCCTTTCTTCAACTCGCTTTCTTGTGAGCTGGCCGCAACACCGCAGGATTGCTTCAGGCCCTAATCTGGTTCCGGCATGGCACGCTGAGCCTTTGGTTAATTCCTCTTCCTGGTGGGAAATGAGAGTTAAATTTTCCCGTCCAGACACCTCCAGCTAGTCTCTCATTGGTTCTCCCTATTCCTGTTCATCTTCCGCGGAATTTGCAAACTGGGCCAAAGAGGAGGTTAAAGGCACTGACTCTCCAAGTCGGGAGAGTGTTAGTAAAGCATCTGGAATGTTGCACCCGAGTACCAGGGGACGAGAACTGAGACATATTTCAACACGTCTCCCGATCACGCGGTTGATCATACTCTGGGTTCCACATGCATGTTTTAGCTGAAGGAAGAATCCCTTAAACCTGGAGAGTTGAGACCCGTGGAATGGGTACCATGCAATATGACTTCAAAGGGTCTTCATTTGCTCACCAAAACTCTCCAATCCTATCACTGCTGCGTTTTGCCCCTGTACTCACGATTGATTCACTTTCAGAGACATAGCAATCCATAGGTTTTAAGATACTTACTAGTCAGGTACATTATTAGGCGTTTAATATGGGGTTTTGAGTCCATTTCGTTGAGCAAGGAGTAGCTCTTGTCTATTACATATTTGGCTTAAGGAACTTTATCTGTGCTCATTTCAATCTCTGGTTTTATGCAGCACCCCAACTCACCTTTCCCCTTAAGCAAGCATAAGTTGGTTTTCTAAATTTGGGACCATGTTCTGTTTTGAAATTCAGTTCCTGTGTAGCCAAGTTTACATTCCGTGTATTAGTGATATCTTATGATGTTTCTTTTTCTGTGTGACTTATTTCAGTTAGAATCATCATACCTGAATCCACTCATTATGCTGCTATGGGCCTGATGACATAGATGTCATTGCTGAGTGATATTGCATTGTACGTAAGTACCACAACTTCTTTATCCATTTTTCGCTTTATGCGATATTGAACTTGTACCGTAAACGAGTTTCTTGTAAACAGAGCCATCCCAAACTTTGGGGTGGCTGTGTCTTTTTGATTTTAATTTCCCTAAGCTGCAGGACCATAAGTGGAAGTGCCCTAGGCTCTGTTGCTTTGTTTTTTAGATGTTTCAGGAAACACCATACACTTCTCCCGAGTGGCTGTTGGCAATTTACATCCCGCCCATCAGCATAACAAGGCTCCCAGTTCTCCATGGCCTGTCCTGCCTTTCTGGATTTTACACTTTTTTCAGATGGCCCTTTTGACGGGGGGGAAGTGAGACTTCATTGTAGTGCAGATTTCCTTTGCAAGCTTGCTTGGTTGGCCAAAAAGGGCGTATGCGTTTTTTCCTGAATATATTCAGGAAAAAACGCATACGCCCTTTTTGGCCAAGTGCATCATTGTCGACCTTCTGCCTCTTTTCCTATGCTTTAAATGCAATTCCAGTCTACCTCCTGAAATCGGTTTCCTGCAATTCTGCCCGGCTTTCAAGTCCTCTTGGCAGCCTTACTTCAGTATATTTTTGGATGATAGCTGTCATTTATAACTCTGCAGGTTTGTGAATTACAGTGCCCCTGAGCTCCTTTCTTCAACTCGCTTTCTTGTGAGCTGGCCGCAACACCGCAGGATTGCTTCAGGCCCTAATCTGGTTCCGGCATGGCACGCTGAGCCTTTGGTTAATTCCTCTTCCTGGTGGGGAATGAGAGTTAAATTTTCCCGTCCAGACACCTCCAGCTAGTCTCTCATTGGTTCTCCCTATTCCTGTTCATCTTCCGCGGAATTTGCAAACTGGGCCAAAGAGGAGGTTAAAGGCACTGACTCTCCAAGTCGGGAGAGTGTTAGTAAAGCATCTGGAATGTTGCACCCGAGTACCAGGGGACGAGAACTGAGACATATTTCAACACGTCTCCCGATCACGCGGTTGATCATACTCTGGGTTCCACATGCATGTTTTAGCTGAAGGAAGAATCCCTTAAACCTGGAGAGTTGAGACCCGTGGAATGGGTACCATGCAATATGACTTCAAAGGGTCTTCATTTGCTCACCAAAACTCTCCAATCCTATCACTGCTGCGTTTTTGCCCCTGTACTCACGATTGATTCACTTTCAGAGACATAGCAATCCATAGGTTTTAAGATACTTACTAGTCAGGTACATTATTAGGCGTTTAATATGGGGTTTTGAGTCCATTTCGTTGAGCAAGGAGTAGCTCTTGTCTATTACATATTTGGCTTAAGGAACTTTATCTGTGCTCATTTCAATCTCTGGTTTTATGCAGCACCCCAACTCACCTTTCCCCTTAAGCAAGCATAAGTTGGTTTTCTAAATTTGGGACCATGTTCTGTTTTGAAATTCAGTTCCTGTGTAGCCAAGTTTACATTCCGTGTATTAGTGATATCTTATGATGTTTCTTTTTCTGTGTGACTTATTTCAGTTAGAATCATCATACCTGAATCCACTCATTATGCTGCTATGGGCCTGATGACATAGATGTCATTGCTGAGTGATATTGCATTGTACGTAAGTACCACAACTTCTTTATCCATTTTTCGCTTTATGCGATATTGAACTTGTACCGTAAACGAGTTTCTTGTAAACAGAGCCATCCCAAACTTTGGGGTGGCTGTGTCTTTTTGATTTTAATTTCCCTAAGCTGCAGGACCATAAGTGGAAGTGCCCTAGGCTCTGTTGCTTTGTTTTTTAGATGTTTCAGGAAACACCATACACTTCTCCCGAGTGGCTGTTGGCAATTTACATCCCGCCCATCAGCATAACAAGGCTCCCAGTTCTCCATGGCCTGTCCTGCCTTTCTGGATTTTACACTTTTTTCAGATGGCCCTTTTGACGGGGGGGAAGTGAGACTTCATTGTAGTGCAGATTTCCTTTGCAAGCTTGCTTGGTTGGCCAAAAAGGGCGTATGCGTTTTTTCCTGAATATATTCAGGAAAAAACGCATACGCCCTTTTTGGCCAAGTGCATCATTGTCGACCTTCTGCCTCTTTTCCTATGCTTTAAATGCAATTCCAGTCTACCTCCTGAAATCGGTTTCCTGCAATTCTGCCCGGCTTTCAAGTCCTCTTGGCAGCCTTACTTCAGTATATTTTTGGATGATAGCTGTCATTTATAACTCTGCAGGTTTGTGAATTACAGTGCCCCTGAGCTCCTTTCTTCAACTCGCTTTCTTGTGAGCTGGCCGCAACACCGCAGGATTGCTTCAGGCCCTAATCTGGTTCCGGCATGGCACGCTGAGCCTTTGGTTAATTCCTCTTCCTGGTGGGAAATGAGAGTTAAATTTTCCCGTCCAGACACCTCCAGCTAGTCTCTCATTGGTTCTCCCTATTCCTGTTCATCTTCCGCGGAATTTGCAAACTGGGCCAAAGAGGAGGTTAAAGGCACTGACTCTCCAAGTCGGGAGAGTGTTAGTAAAGCATCTGGAATGTTGCACCCGAGTACCAGGGGACGAGAACTGAGACATATTTCAACACGTCTCCCGATCACGCGGTTGATCATACTCTGGGTTCCACATGCATGTTTTAGCTGAAGGAAGAATCCCTTAAACCTGGAGAGTTGAGACCCGTGGAATGGGTACCATGCAATATGACTTCAAAGGGTCTTCATTTGCTCACCAAAACTCTCCAATCCTATCACTGCTGCGTTTTTGCCCCTGTACTCACGATTGATTCACTTTCAGAGACATAGCAATCCATAGGTTTTAAGATACTTACTAGTCAGGTACATTATTAGGCGTTTAATATGGGGTTTTGAGTCCATTTCGTTGAGCAAGGAGTAGCTCTTGTCTATTACATATTTGGCTTAAGGAACTTTATCTGTGCTCATTTCAATCTCTGGTTTTATGCAGCACCCCAACTCACCTTTCCCCTTAAGCAAGCATAAGTTGGTTTTCTAAATTTGGGACCATGTTCTGTTTTGAAATTCAGTTCCTGTGTAGCCAAGTTTACATTCCGTGTATTAGTGATATCTTATGATGTTTCTTTTTCTGTGTGACTTATTTCAGTTAGAATCATCATACCTGAATCCACTCATTATGCTGCTATGGGCCTGATGACATAGATGTCATTGCTGAGTGATATTGCATTGTACGTAAGTACCACAACTTCTTTATCCATTTTTCGCTTTATGCGATATTGAACTTGTACCGTAAACGAGTTTCTTGTAAACAGAGCCATCCCAAACTTTGGGGTGGCTGTGTCTTTTTGATTTTAATTTCCCTAAGCTGCAGGACCATAAGTGGAAGTGCCCTAGGCTCTGTTGCTTTGTTTTTTAGATGTTTCAGGAAACACCATACACTTCTCCCGAGTGGCTGTTGGCAATTTACATCCCGCCCATCAGCATAACAAGGCTCCCAGTTCTCCATGGCCTGTCCTGCCTTTCTGGATTTTACACTTTTTTCAGATGGCCCTTTTGACGGGGGGGAAGTGAGACTTCATTGTAGTGCAGATTTCCTTTGCAAGCTTGCTTGGTTGGCCAAAAAGGGCGTATGCGTTTTTTCCTGAATATATTCAGGAAAAAACGCATACGCCCTTTTTGACCAAGTGCATCATTGTCGACCTTCTGCCTCTTTTCCTATGCTTTAAATGCAATTCCAGTCTACCTCCTGAAATCGGTTTCCTGCAATTCTGCCCGGCTTTCAAGTCCTCTTGGCAGCCTTACTTCAGTATATTTTTGGATGATAGCTGTCATTTATAACTCTGCAGGTTTGTGAATTACAGTGCCCCTGAGCTCCTTTCTTCAACTCGCTTTCTTGTGAGCTGGCCGCAACACCGCAGGATTGCTTCAGGCCCTAATCTGGTTCCGGCATGGCACGCTGAGCCTTTGGTTAATTCCTCTTCCTGGTGGGGAATGAGAGTTAAATTTTCCCGTCCAGACACCTCCAGCTAGTCTCTCATTGGTTCTCCCTATTCCTGTTCATCTTCCGCAGAATTTGCAAACTGGGCCAAACAGGAGGTTAAAGGCACTGACTCTCCAAGTCAGGAGAGTGTTAGTAAAGCATCTGGAATGTTGCACCCGAGTACCAGGGGACGAGAACTGAGACATATTTCAACACGTCTCCCGATCACACGGTTGATCATACTCTGGGTTCCACATGCATGTTTTAGCTGAAGGAAGAATCCCTTAAACCTGGAGAGTTGAGACCCGTGGAATGGGTACCATGCAATATGACTTCAAAGGGTCTTCATTTGCTCACCAAAACTCTCCAATCCTATCACTGCTGCGTTTTTGCCCCTGTACTCACGATTGATTCACTTTCAGAGACATAGCAATCCATAGGTTTTAAGATACTTACTAGTCAGGTACATTATTAGGCGTTTAATATGGGGTTTTGAGTCCATTTCGTTGAGCAAGGAGTAGCTCTTGTCTATTACATATTTGGCTTAAGGAACTTTATCTGTGCTCATTTCAATCTCTGGTTTTATGCAGCACCCCAACTCACCTTTCCCCTTAAGCAAGCATAAGTTGGTTTTCTAAATTTGGGACCATGTTCTGTTTTGAAATTCAGTTCCTGTGTAGCCAAGTTTACATTCCGTGTATTAGTGATATCTTATGATGTTTCTTTTTCTGTGTGACTTATTTCAGTTAGAATCATCATACCTGAATCCACTCATTATGCTGCTATGGGCCTGATGACATAGATGTCATTGCTGAGTGATATTGCATTGTACGTAAGTACCACAACTTCTTTATCCATTTTTCGCTTTATGCGATATTGAACTTGTACCGTAAACGAGTTTCTTGTAAACAGAGCCATCCCAAACTTTGGGGTGGCTGTGTCTTTTTGATTTTAATTTCCCTAAGCTGCAGGACCATAAGTGGAAGTGCCCTAGGCTCTGTTGCTTTGTTTTTTAGATGTTTCAGGAAACACCATACACTTCTCCCGAGTGGCTGTTGGCAATTTACATCCCGCCCATCAGCATAACAAGGCTCCCAGTTCTCCATGGCCTGTCCTGCCTTTCTGGATTTTACACTTTTTTCAGATGGCCCTTTTGACGGGGGGGAAGTGAGACTTCATTGTAGTGCAGATTTCCTTTGCAAGCTTGCTTGGTTGGCCAAAAAGGGCGTATGCGTTTTTTTCCTGAATATATTCAGGAAAAAACGCATACGCCCTTTTTGGCCAAGTGCATCATTGTCGACCTTCTGCCTCTTTTCCTATGCTTTAAATGCAATTCCAGTCTACCTCCTGAAATCGGTTTCCTGCAATTCTGCCCGGCTTTCAAGTCCTCTTGGCAGCCTTACTTCAGTATATTTTTGGATGATAGCTGTCATTTATAACTCTGCAGGTTTGTGAATTACAGTGCCCCTGAGCTCCTTTCTTCAACTCGCTTTCTTGTGAGCTGGCCGCAACACCGCAGGATTGCTTCAGGCCCTAATCTGGTTCCGGCATGGCACGCTGAGCCTTTGGTTAATTCCTCTTCCTGGTGGGAAATGAGAGTTAAATTTTCCCGTCCAGACACCTCCAGCTAGTCTCTCATTGGTTCTCCCTATTCCTGTTCATCTTCCGCGGAATTTGCAAACTGGGCCAAAGAGGAGGTTAAAGGCACTGACTCTCCAAGTCGGGAGAGTGTTAGTAAAGCATCTGGAATGTTGCACCCGAGTACCAGGGGACGAGAACTGAGACATATTTCAACACGTCTCCCGATCACGCGGTTGATCATACTCTGGGTTCCACATGCATGTTTTAGCTGAAGGAAGAATCCCTTAAACCTGGAGAGTTGAGACCCGTGGAATGGGTACCATGCAATATGACTTCAAAGGGTCTTCATTTGCTCACCAAAACTCTCCAATCCTATCACTGCTGCGTTTTTGCCCCTGTACTCACGATTGATTCACTTTCAGAGACATAGCAATCCATAGGTTTTAAGATACTTACTAGTCAGGTACATTATTAGGCGTTTAATATGGGGTTTTGAGTCCATTTCGTTGAGCAAGGAGTAGCTCTTGTCTATTACATATTTGGCTTAAGGAACTTTATCTGTGCTCATTTCAATCTCTGGTTTTATGCAGCACCCCAACTCACCTTTCCCCTTAAGCAAGCATAAGTTGGTTTTCTAAATTTGGGACCATGTTCTGTTTTGAAATTCAGTTCCTGTGTAGCCAAGTTTACATTCCGTGTATTAGTGATATCTTATGATGTTTCTTTTTCTGTGTGACTTATTTCAGTTAGAATCATCATACCTGAATCCACTCATTATGCTGCTATGGGCCTGATGACATAGATGTCATTGCTGAGTGATATTGCATTGTACGTAAGTACCACAACTTCTTTATCCATTTTTCGCTTTATGCGATATTGAACTTGTACCGTAAACGAGTTTCTTGTAAACAGAGCCATCCCAAACTTTGGGGTGGCTGTGTCTTTTTGATTTTAATTTCCCTAAGCTGCAGGACCATAAGTGGAAGTGCCCTAGGCTCTGTTGCTTTGTTTTTTAGATGTTCAGGAAACACCATACACTTCTCCCGAGTGGCTGTTGGCAATTTACATCCCGCCCATCAGCATAACAAGGCTCCCAGTTCTCCATGGCCTGTCCTGCCTTTCTGGATTTTACACTTTTTTCAGATGGCCCTTTTGACGGGGGGGAAGTGAGACTTCATTGTAGTGCAGATTTCCTTTGCAAGCTTGCTTGGTTGGCCAAAAAGGGCGTATGCGTTTTTTCCTGAATATATTCAGGAAAAAACGCATACGCCCTTTTTGGCCAAGTGCATCATTGTCGACCTTCTGCCTCTTTTCCTATGCTTTAAATGCAATTCCAGTCTACCTCCTGAAATCGGTTTCCTGCAATTCTGCCCGGGTTTCAAGTCCTCTTGGCAGCCTTACTTCAGTATATTTTTGGATGATAGCTGTCATTTATAACTCTGCAGGTTTGTGAATTACAGTGCCCCTGAGCTCCTTTCTTCAACTCGCTTTCTTGTGAGCTGGCCGCAACACCGCAGGATTGCTTCAGGCCCTAATCTGGTTCCGGCATGGCACGCTGAGCCTTTGGTTAATTCCTCTTCCTGGTGGGAAATGAGAGTTAAATTTTCCCGTCCAGACACCTCCAGCTAGTCTCTCATTGGTTCTCCCTATTCCTGTTCATCTTCCGCGGAATTTGCAAACTGGGCCAAAGAGGAGGTTAAAGGCACTGACTCTCCAAGTCGGGAGAGTGTTAGTAAAGCATCTGGAATGTTGCACCCGAGTACCAGGGGACGAGAACTGAGACATATTTCAACACGTCTCCCGATCACGCGGTTGATCATACTCTGGGTTCCACATGCATGTTTTAGCTGAAGGAAGAATCCCTTAAACCTGGAGAGTTGAGACCCGTGGAATGGGTACCATGCAATATGACTTCAAAGGGTCTTCATTTGCTCACCAAAACTCTCCAATCCTATCACTGCTGCGTTTTTGCCCCTGTACTCACGATTGATTCACTTTCAGAGACATAGCAATCCATAGGTTTTAAGATACTTACTAGTCAGGTACATTATTAGGCGTTTAATATGGGGTTTTGAGTCCATTTCGTTGAGCAAGGAGTAGCTCTTGTCTATTACATATTTGGCTTAAGGAACTTTATCTGTGCTCATTTCAATCTCTGGTTTTATGCAGCACCCCAACTCACCTTTCCCCTTAAGCAAGCATAAGTTGGTTTTCTAAATTTGGGACCATGTTCTGTTTTGAAATTCAGTTCCTGTGTAGCCAAGTTTACATTCCGTGTATTAGTGATATCTTATGATGTTTCTTTTTCTGTGTGACTTATTTCAGTTAGAATCATCATACCTGAATCCACTCATTATGCTGCTATGGGCCTGATGACACAGATGTCATTGCTGAGTGATATTGCATTGTACGTAAGTACCACAACTTCTTTATCCATTTTTCGCTTTATGCGATATTGAACTTGTACCGTAAACGAGTTTCTTGTAAACAGAGCCATCCCAAACTTTGGGGTGGCTGTGTCTTTTTGATTTTAATTTCCCTAAGCTGCAGGACCATAAGTGGAAGTGCCCTAGGCTCTGTTGCTTTGTTTTTTAGATGTTTCAGGAAACACCATACACTTCTCCCGAGTGGCTGTTGGCAATTTACATCCCGCCCATCAGCATAACAAGGCTCCCAGTTCTCCATGGCCTGTCCTGCCTTTCTGGATTTTACACTTTTTTCAGATGGCCCTTTTGACGGGGGGGAAGTGAGACTTCATTGTAGTGCAGATTTCCTTTGCAAGCTTGCTTGGTTGGCCAAAAAGGGCGTATGCGTTTTTTCCTGAATATATTCAGGAAAAAACGCATACGCCCTTTTTGACCAAGTGCATCATTGTCGACCTTCTGCCTCTTTTCCTATGCTTTAAATGCAATTCCAGTCTACCTCCTGAAATCGGTTTCCTGCAATTCTGCCCGGGTTTCAAGTCCTCTTGGCAGCCTTACTTCAGTATATTTTTGGATGATAGCTGTCATTTATAACTCTGCAGGTTTGTGAATTACAGTGCCCCTGAGCTCCTTTCTTCAACTCGCTTTCTTGTGAGCTGGCCGCAACACCGCAGGATTGCTTCAGGCCCTAATCTGGTTCCGGCATGGCACGCTGAGCCTTTGGTTAATTCCTCTTCCTGGTGGGGAATGAGAGTTAAATTTTCCCGTCCAGACACCTCCAGCTAGTCTCTCATTGGTTCTCCCTATTCCTGTTCATCTTCCGCAGAATTTGCAAACTGGGCCAAACAGGAGGTTAAAGGCACTGACTCTCCAAGTCAGGAGAGTGTTAGTAAAGCATCTGGAATGTTGCACCCGAGTACCAGGGGACGAGAACTGAGACATATTTCAACACGTCTCCCGATCACACGGTTGATCATACTCTGGGTTCCACATGCATGTTTTAGCTGAAGGAAGAATCCCTTAAACCTGGAGAGTTGAGACCCGTGGAATGGGGTACCATGCAATATGACTTCAAAGGGTCTTCATTTGCTCACCAAAACTCTCCAATCCTATCACTGCTGCGTTTTTGCCCCTGTACTCACGATTGATTCACTTTCAGAGACATAGCAATCCATAGGTTTTAAGATACTTACTAGTCAGGTACATTATTAGGCGTTTAATATGGGGTTTTGAGTCCATTTCGTTGAGCAAGGAGTAGCTCTTGTCTATTACATATTTGGCTTAAGGAACTTTATCTGTGCTCATTTCAATCTCTGGTTTTATGCAGCACCCCAACTCACCTTTCCCCTTAAGCAAGCATAAGTTGGTTTTCTAAATTTGGGACCATGTTCTGTTTTGAAATTCAGTTCCTGTGTAGCCAAGTTTACATTCCGTGTATTAGTGATATCTTATGATGTTTCTTTTTCTGTGTGACTTATTTCAGTTAGAATCATCATACCTGAATCCACTCATTATGCTGCTATGGGCCTGATGACATAGATGTCATTGCTGAGTGATATTGCATTGTACGTAAGTACCACAACTTCTTTATCCATTTTTCGCTTTATGCGATATTGAACTTGTACCGTAAACGAGTTTCTTGTAAACAGAGCCATCCCAAACTTTGGGGTGGCTGTGTCTTTTTGATTTTAATTTCCCTAAGCTGCAGGACCATAAGTGGAAGTGCCCTAGGCTCTGTTGCTTTGTTTTTTAGATGTTTCAGGAAACACCATACACTTCTCCCGAGTGGCTGTTGGCAATTTACATCCCGCCCATCAGCATAACAAGGCTCCCAGTTCTCCATGGCCTGTCCTGCCTTTCTGGATTTTACACTTTTTTCAGATGGCCCTTTTGACGGGGGGGAAGTGAGACTTCATTGTAGTGCAGATTTCCTTTGCAAGCTTGCTTGGTTGGCCAAAAAGGGCGTATGCGTTTTTTCCTGAATATATTCAGGAAAAAACGCATACGCCCTTTTTGGCCAAGTGCATCATTGTCGACCTTCTGCCTCTTTTCCTATGCTTTAAATGCAATTCCAGTCTACCTCCTGAAATCGGTTTCCTGCAATTCTGCCCGGCTTTCAAGTCCTCTTGGCAGCCTTACTTCAGTATATTTTTGGATGATAGCTGTCATTTATAACTCTGCAGGTTTGTGAATTACAGTGCCCCTGAGATCCTTTCTTCAACTCGCTTTCTTGTGAGCTGGCCGCAACACCGCAGGATTGCTTCAGGCCCTAATCTGGTTCCGGCATGGCACGCTGAGCCTTTGGTTAATTCCTCTTCCTGGTGGGAAATGAGAGTTAAATTTTCCCGTCCAGACACCTCCAGCTAGTCTCTCATTGGTTCTCCCTATTCCTGTTCATCTTCCGCGGAATTTGCAAACTGGGCCAAACAGGAGGTTAAAGGCACTGACTCTCCAAGTCGGGAGAGTGTTAGTAAAGCATCTGGAATGTTGCACCCGAGTACCAGGGGACGAGAACTGAGACATATTTCAACACGTCTCCCGATCACACGGTTGATCATACTCTGGGTTCCACATGCATGTTTTAGCTGAAGGAAGAATCCCTTAAACCTGGAGAGTTGAGACCCGTGGAATGGGCACCATGCAATATGACTTCAAAGGGTCTTCATTTGCTCACCAAAACTCTCCAATCCTATCACTGCTGCGTTTTTGCCCCTGTACTCACGATTGATTCACTTTCAGAGACATAGCAATCCATAGGTTTTAAGATACTTACTAGTCAGGTACATTATTAGGCGTTTAATATGGGGTTTTGAGTCCATTTCATTGAGCAAGGAGTAGCTCTTGTCTATTACATATTTGGCTTAAGGAACTTTATCTGTGCTCATTTCAATCTCTGGTTTTATGCAGCACCCCAACTCACCTTTCCCCTTAAGCAAGCATAAGTTGGTTTTCTAAATTTGGGACCATGTTCTGTTTTGAAATTCAGTTCCTGTGTAGCCAAGTTTACATTCCGTGTATTAGTGATATCTTATGATGTTTCTTTTTCTGTGTGACTTATTTCAGTTAGAATCATCATACCTGAATCCACTCATTATGCTGCTATGGGCCTGATGACATAGATGTCATTGCTGAGTGATATTGCATTGTACGTAAGTACCACAACTTCTTTATCCATTTTTCGCTTTATGCGATATTGAACTTGTACCGTAAACGAGTTTCTTGTAAACAGAGCCATCCCAAACTTTGGGGTGGCTGTGTCTTTTTGATTTTAATTTCCCTAAGCTATAGGACCATAAGTGGAAGTGCCCTAGGCTCTGTTGCTTTGTTTTTTAGATGTTTCAGGAAACACCATACACTTCTCCCGAGTGGCTGTTGGCAATTTACATCCCGCCCATCAGCATAACAAGGCTCCCAGTTCTCCATGGCCTGTCCTGCCTTTCTGGATTTTACACTTTTTTCAGATGGCCCTTTTGACGGGGCGGAATTGAGACTTCATTGTAGTGCAGATTTCCTTTGCAAGCTTGCTTGGTTGGCCAAAAAGGGCGTATGCGTTTTTTCCTGAATATATTCAGGAAAAAACGCATACGCACTTTTTGGCCAAGTGCATCATTGTCGACCTTCTGCCTCTTTTCCTATGCTTTAAATGCAATTCCAGTCTACCTCCTGAAATCGGTTTCCTGCAATTCTGCCCGGCTTTCAAGTCCTCTTGGCAGCCTTACTTCAGTATATTTTTGGATGATAGCTGTCATTTATAACTCTGCAGGTTTGTGAATTACAGTGCCCCTGAGCTCCTTTCTTCAACTCGCTTTCTTGTGAGCTGGCCGCAACACCGCAGGATTGCTTCAGGCCCTAATCTGGTTCCGGCATGGCACGCTGAGCCTTTGGTTAATTCCTCTTCCTGGTGGGAAATGAGAGTTAAATTTTCCCGTCCAGACACCTCCAGCTAGTCTCTCATTGGTTCTCCCTATTCCTGTTCATCTTCCGCGGAATTTGCAAACTGGGCCAAACAGGAGGTTAAAGGCACTGACTCTCCAAGTCGGGAGAGTGTTAGTAAAGCATCTGGAATGTTGCACCCGAGTACCAGGGGACGAGAACTGAGACATATTTCAACACGTCTCCCGATCACACGGTTGATCATACTCTGGGTTCCACATGCATGTTTTAGCTGAAGGAAGAATCCCTTAAACCTGGAGAGTTGAGACCCGTGGAATGGGTACCATGCAATATGACTTCAAAGGGTCTTCATTTGCTCACCAAAACTCTCCAATCCTATCACTGCTGCGTTTTTGCCCCTGTACTCACGATTGATTCACTTTCAGAGACATAGCAATCCATAGGTTTTAAGATACTTACTAGTCAGGTACATTATTAGGCGTTTAATATGGGGTTTTGAGTCCATTTCATTGAGCAAGGAGTAGCTCTTGTCTATTACATATTTGGCTTAAGGAACTTTATCTGTGCTCATTTCAATCTCTGGTTTTATGCAGCACCCCAACTCACCTTTCCCCTTAAGCAAGCATAAGTTGATTTTCTAAATTTGGGACCATGTTCTGTTTTGAAATTCAGTTCCTGTGTAGCCAAGTTTACATTCCGTGTATTAGTGATATCTTATGATGTTTCTTTTTCTGTGTGACTTATTTCAGTTAGAATCATCATACCTGAATCCACTCATTATGCTGCTATGGGCCTGATGACATAGATGTCATTGCTGAGTGATATTGCATTGTACGTAAGTACCACAACTTCTTTATCCATTTTTCGCTTTATGCGATATTGAACTTGTACCGTAAACGAGTTTCTTGTAAACAGAGCCATCCCAAACTTTGGGGTGGCTGTGTCTTTTTGATTTTAATTTCCCTAAGCTATAGGACCATAAGTGGAAGTGCCCTAGGCTCTGTTGCTTTGTTTTTTAGATGTTTCAGGAAACACCATACACTTCTCCCGAGTGGCTGTTGGCAATTTACATCCCGCCCATCAGCATAACAAGGCTCCCAGTTCTCCATGGCCTGTCCTGCCTTTCTGGATTTTACACTTTTTTCAGATGGCCCTTTTGACGGGGCGGAATTGAGACTTCATTGTAGTGCAGATTTCCTTTGCAAGCTTGCTTGGTTGGCCAAAAAGGGCGTATGCGTTTTTTCCTGAATATATTCAGGAAAAAACGCATACGCACTTTTTGGCCAAGTGCATCATTGTCGACCTTCTGCCTCTTTTCCTATGCTTTAAATGCAATTCCAGTCTACCTCCTGAAATCGGTTTCCTGCAATTCTGCCCGGCTTTCAAGTCCTCTTGGCAGCCTTACTTCAGTATATTTTTGGATGATAGCTGTCATTTATAACTCTGCAGGTTTGTGAATTACAGTGCCCCTGAGCTCCTTTCTTCAACTCGCTTTCTTGTGAGCTGGCCGCAACACCGCAGGATTGCTTCAGGCCCTAATCTGGTTCCGGCATGGCACGCTGAGCCTTTGGTTAATTCCTCTTCCTGGTGGGAAATGAGAGTTAAATTTTCCCGTCCAGACACCTCCAGCTAGTCTCTCATTGGTTCTCCCTATTCCTGTTCATCTTCCGCGGAATTTGCAAACTGGGCCAAACAGGAGGTTAAAGGCACTGACTCTCCAAGTCGGGAGAGTGTTAGTAAAGCATCTGGAATGTTGCACCCGAGTACCAGGGGACGAGAACTGAGACATATTTCAACACGTCTCCCGATCACACGGTTGATCATACTCTGGGTTCCACATGCATGCTTTAGCTGAAGGAAGAATCCCTTAAACCTGGAGAGTTGAGACCCGTGGAATGGGTACCATGCAATATGACTTCAAAGGGTCTTCATTTGCTCACCAAAACTCTCCAATCCTATCACTGCTGCGTTTTTGCCCCTGTACTCACGATTGATTCACTTTCAGAGACATAGCAATCCATAGGTTTTAAGATACTTACTAGTCAGGTACATTATTAGGCGTTTAATATGGGGTTTTGAGTCCATTTCATTGAGCAAGGAGTAGCTCTTGTCTATTACATATTTGGCTTAAGGAACTTTATCTGTGCTCATTTCAATCTCTGGTTTTATGCAGCACCCCAACTCACCTTTCCCCTTAAGCAAGCATAAGTTGATTTTCTAAATTTGGGACCATGTTCTGTTTTGAAATTCAGTTCCTGTGTAGCCAAGTTTACATTCCGTGTATTAGTGATATCTTATGATGTTTCTTTTTCTGTGTGACTTATTTCAGTTAGAATCATCATACCTGAATCCACTCATTATGCTGCTATGGGCCTGATGACATAGATGTCATTGCTGAGTGATATTGCATTGTACGTAAGTACCACAACTTCTTTATCCATTTTTCGCTTTATGCGATATTGAACTTGTACCGTAAACGAGTTTCTTGTAAACAGAGCCATCCCAAACTTTGGGGTGGCTGTGTCTTTTTGATTTTAATTTCCCTAAGCTATAGGACCATAAGTGGAAGTGCCCTAGGCTCTGTTGCTTTGTTTTTTAGATGTTTCAGGAAACACCATACACTTCTCCCGAGTGGCTGTTGGCAATTTACATCCCGCCCATCAGCATAACAAGGCTCCCAGTTCTCCATGGCCTGTCCTGCCTTTCTGGATTTTACACTTTTTTCAGATGGCCCTTTTGACGGGGGGGGGGAAGTGAGACTTCATTGTAGTGCAGATTTCCTTTGCAAGCTTGCTTGGTTGGCCAAAAAGGGCGTATGCGTTTTTTCCTGAATATATTCAGGAAAAAACGCATACGCCCTTTTTGGCCAAGTGCATCATTGTCGACCTTCTGCCTCTTTTCCTATGCTTTAAATGCAATTCCAGTCTACCTCCTGAAATCGGTTTCCTGCAATTCTGCCCGGCTTTCAAGTCCTCTTGGCAGCCTTACTTCAGTATATTTTTGGATGATAGCTGTCATTTATAACTCTGCAGGTTTGTGAATTACAGTGCCCCTGAGCTCCTTTCTTCAACTCGCTTTCTTGTGAGCTGGCCGCAACACCGCAGGATTGCTTCAGGCCCTAATCTGGTTCCGGCATGGCACGCTGAGCCTTTGGTTAATTCCTCTTCCTGGTGGGAAATGAGAGTTAAATTTTCCCGTCCAGACACCTCCAGCTAGTCTCTCATTGGTTCTCCCTATTCCTGTTCATCTTCCACGGAATTTGCAAACTGGGCCAAACAGGAGGTTAGAGGCACTGATTCTCCAAGTCGGGAGAGTGTTAGTAAAGCATCTGGAATGTTGCACCTGAGTACCAGGGGACGAGAACTGAGACATATTTCAACACGTCTCCCGATCACACGGTTGATCATACTCTGGGTTCCACATGCATGTTTTAGCTGAAGGAAGAATCCCTTAAACCTGGAGAGTTGAGACCCGTGGAATGGGTACCATGCAATATGACTTCAAAGGGTCTTCATTTGCTCACCAAAACTCTCCAATCCTATCACTGCTGCGTTTTTGCCCCTGTACTCACGATTCATTCACTTTCAGAGACATAGCAATCCATAGGTTTTAAGATACTTACTAGTCAGGTACATTATTAGGCGTTTAATATGGGGTTTTGAGTCCATTTCGTTGAGCAAGGAGTAGCTCTTGTCTATTACATATTTGGCTTAAGGAACTTTATCTGTGCTCATTTCAATCTCTGGTTTTATGCAGCACCCCAACTCACCTTTCCCCTTAAGCAAGCATAAGTTGATTTTCTAAATTTGGGACCATGTTCTGTTTTGAAATTCAGTTCCTGTGTAGCCAAGTTTACATTCCGTGTATTAGTGATATCTTATGATGTTTCTTTTTCTGTGTGACTTATTTCAGTTAGAATCATCATACCTGAATCCACTCATTATGCTGCTATGGGCCTGATGACATAGATGTCATTGCTGAGTGATATTGCATTGTACGTAAGTACCACAACTTCTTTATCCATTTTTCGCTTTATGCGATATTGAACTTGTACCGTAAACGAGTTTCTTGTAAACAGAGCCATCCCAAACTTTGGGGTGGCTGTGTCTTTTTGATTTTAATTTCCCTAAGCTGCAGGACCATAAGTGGAAGTGCCCTAGGCTCTGTTGCTTTGTTTTTTAGATGTTTCAGGAAACACCATACACTTCTCCCGAGTGGCTGTTGGCAATTTACATCCCGCCCATCAGCATAACAAGGCTCCCAGTTCTCCATGGCCTGTCCTGCCTTTCTGGATTTTACACTTTTTTCAGATGGCCCTTTTGACGGGGGGAAGTGAGACTTCATTGTAGTGCAGATTTCCTTTGCAAGCTTGCTTGGTTGGCCAAAAAGGGCGTATGCGTTTTTTCCTGAATATATTCAGGAAAAAACGCATACGCCCTTTTTGGCCAAGTGCATCATTGTCGACCTTCTGCCTCTTTTCCTATGCTTTAAATGCAATTCCAGTCTACCTCCTGAAATCGGTTTCCTGCAATTCTGCCCGGCTTTCAAGTCCTCTTGGCAGCCTTACTTCAGTATATTTTTGGATGATAGCTGTCATTTATAACTCTGCAGGTTTGTGAATTACAGTGCCCCTGAGATCCTTTCTTCAACTCGCTTTCTTGTGAGCTGGCCGCAACACCGCAGGATTGCTTCAGGCCCTAATCTGGTTCCAGCATGGCACGCTGAGTCTTTGGTTAATTCCTCTTCCTGGTGGGAAATGAGAGTTAAATTTTCCCGTCCAGACACCTCCAGCTAGTCTCTCATTGGTTCTCCCTATTCCTGTTCATCTTCCGCGGAATTTGCAAACTGGGCCAAACAGGAGGTTAAAGGCACTGACTCTCCAAGTCGGGAGAGTGTTAGTAAAGCATCTGGAATGTTGCACCCGAGTACCAGGGGACGAGAACTGAGACATATTTCAACACGTCTCCCGATCACACGGTTGATCATACTCTGGGTTCCACATGCATGCTTTAGCTGAAGGAAGAATCCCTTAAACCTGGAGAGTTGAGACCCGTGGAATGGGTACCATGCAATATGACTTCAAAGGGTCTTCATTTGCTCACCAAAACTCTCCAATCCTATCACTGCTGCGTTTTTGCCCCTGTACTCACGATTGATTCACTTTCAGAGACATAGCAATCCATAGGTTTTAAGATACTTACTAGTCAGGTACATTATTAGGCGTTTAATATGGGGTTTTGAGTCCATTTCGTTGAGCAAGGAGTAGCTCTTGTCTATTACATATTTGGTTTAAGGAACTTTATCTGTGCTCATTTCAATCTCTGGTTTTATGCAGCACCCCAACTCACCTTTACCCTTAAGCAAGCATAAGTTGATTTTCTAAATTTGGGACCATGTTCTGTTTTGAAATTCAGTTCCTGTGTAGCCAAGTTTACATTCCGTGTATTAGTGATATCTTATGATGTTTCTTTTTCTGTGTGACTTATTTCAGTTAGAATCATCATACCTGAATCCACTCATTATGCTGCTATGGGCCTGATGACATAGATGTCATTGCTGAGTGATATTGCATTGTACGTAAGTACCACAACTTCTTTATCCATTTTTCGCTTTATGCGATATTGAACTTGTACCGTAAACGAGTTTCTTGTAAACAGAGCCATCCCAAACTTTGGGGTGGCTGTGTCTTTTTGATTTTAATTTCCCTAAGCTGCAGGACCATAAGTGGAAGTGCCCTAGGCTCTGTTGCTTTGTTTTTTAGATGTTTCAGGAAACACCATACACTTCTCCCCAGTGGCTGTTGGCAATTTACATCCCGCCCATCAGCATAACAAGGCTCCCAGTTCTCCATGGCCTGTCCTGCCTTTCTGGATTTTACACTTTTTTCAGATGGCCCTTTTGACGGGGGGGAAGTGAGACTTCATTGTGGTGCAGATTTCCTTTGCAAGCTTGCTTGGTTGGCCAAAAAGGGCGTATGCGTTTTTTCCTGAATATATTCAGGAAAAAACGCATACGCCCTTTTTGGCCAAGTGCATCATTGTCGACCTTCTGCCTCTTTTCCTATGCTTTAAATGCAATTCCAGTCTACCTCCTGAAATCGGTTTCCTGCAATTCTGCCCGGCTTTCAAGTCCTCTTGGCAGCCTTACTTCAGTATATTTTTGGATGATAGCTGTCATTTATAACTCTGCAGGTTTGTGAATTACAGTGCCCCTGAGCTCCTTTCTTCAACTCGCTTTCTTGTGAGCTGGCCGCAACACCGCAGGATTGCTTCAGGCCCTAATCTGGTTCCGGCATGGCACGTTGAGCCTTTGGTTAATTCCTCTTCCTGGTGGGAAATGAGAGTTAAATTTTCCCGTCCAGACACCTCCAGCTAGTCTCTCATTGGTTCTCCCTATTCCTGTTCATCTTCCGCGGAATTTGCAAACTGGGCCAAAGAGGAGGTTAAAGGCACTGACTCTCCAAGTCGGGAGAGTGTTAGTAAAGCATCTGGAATGTTGCACCCGAGTACCAGGGGACGAGAACTGAGACATATTTCAACACGTCTCCCGATCACACGGTTGATCATACTCTGGGTTCCACATGCATGCTTTAGCTGAAGGAAGAATCCCTTAAACCTGGAGAGTTGAGACCCGTGGAATGGGTACCATGCAATATGACTTCAAAGGGTCTTCATTTGCTCACCAAAACTCTCCAATCCTATCACTGCTGCGTTTTTGCCCCTGTACTCACGATTGATTCACTTTCAGAGACATAGCAATCCATAGGTTTTAAGATACTTACTAGTCAGGTACATTATTAGGCGTTTAATATGGGGTTTTGAGTCCATTTCATTGAGCAAGGAGTAGCTCTTGTCTATTACATATTTGGCTTAAGGAACTTTATCTGTGCTCATTTCAATCTCTGGTTTTATGCAGCACCCCAACTCACCTTTCCCCTTAAGCAAGGATAAGTTGATTTTCTAAATTTGGGACCATGTTCTGTTTTGAAATTCAGTTCCTGTGTAGCCAAGTTTACATTCCATGTATTAGTGATATCTTATGATGTTTCTTTTTCTGTGTGACTTATTTCAGTTAGAATCATCATACCTGAATCCACTCATTATGCTGCTATGGGCCTGATGACATAGATGTCATTGCTGAGTGATATTGCATTGTACGTAAGTACCACAACTTCTTTATCCATTTTTCGCTTTATGCGATATTGAACTTGTACCGTAAACGAGTTTCTTGTAAACAGAGCCATCCCAAACTTTGGGGTGGCTGTGTCTTTTTGATTTTAATTTCCCTAAGCTATAGGACCATAAGTGGAAGTGCCCTAGGCTCTGTTGCTTTGTTTTTTAGATGTTTCAGGAAACACCATACACTTCTCCCGAGTGGCTGTTGGCAATTTACATCCCGCCCATCAGCATAACAAGGCTCCCAGTTCTCCATGGCCTGTCCTGCCTTTCTGGATTTTACACTTTTTTCAGATGGCCCTTTTGACGGGGGGGGAAGTGAGACTTCATTGTGGTGCAGATTTCCTTTGCAAGCTTGCTTGGTTGGCCAAAAAGGGCGTATGCGTTTTTTCCTGAATATATTCAGGAAAAAACGCATACGCCCTTTTTGGCCAAGTGCATCATTGTCGACCTTCTGCCTCTTTTCCTATGCTTTAAATGCAATTCCAGTCTACCTCCTGAAATCGGTTTCCTGCAATTCTGCCCGGCTTTCAAGTCCTCTTGGCAGCCTTACTTCAGTATATTTTTGGATGATAGCTGTCATTTATAACTCTGCAGGTTTGTGAATTACAGTGCCCCTGAGCTCCTTTCTTCAACTCGCTTTCTTGTGAGCTGGCCGCAACACCGCAGGATTGCTTCAGGCCCTAATCTGGTTCCGGCATGGCACGCTGAGCCTTTGGTTAATTCCTCTTCCTGGTGGGAAATGAGAGTTAAATTTTCCCGTCCAGACACCTCCAGCTAGTCTCTCATTGGTTCTCCCTATTCCTGTTCATCTTCCGCGGAATTTGCAAACTGGGCCAAACAGGAGGTTACAGGCACTGACTCTCCAAGTCGGGAGAGTGTTAGTAAAGCATCTGGAATGTTGCACCCGAGTACCAGGGGACGAGAACTGAGACATATTTCAACACGTCTCCCGATCACACGGTTGATCATACTCTGGGTTCCACATGCATGTTTTAGCTGAAGGAAGAATCCCTTAAACCTGGAGAGTTGAGACCCGTGGAATGGGTACCATGCAATATGACTTCAAAGGGTCTTCATTTGCTCACCAAAACTCTCCAATCCTATCACTGCTGCGTTTTTGCCCCTGTACTCACGATTGATTCATTTTCAGAGACATAGCAATCCATAGGTTTTAAGATACTTACTAGTCAGGTACATTATTAGGCGTTTAATATGGGGTTTTGAGTCCATTTCGTTGAGCAAGGAGTAGCTCTTGTCTATTACATATTTGGCTTAAGGAACTTTATCTGTGCTCATTTCAATCTCTGGTTTTATGCAGCACCCCAACTCACCTTTCCCCTTAAGCAAGCATAAGTTGATTTTCTAAATTTGGGACCATGTTCTGTTTTGAAATTCAGTTCCTGTGTAGCCAAGTTTACATTCCGTGTATTAGTGATATCTTATGATGTTTCTTTTTCTGTGTGACTTATTTCAGTTAGAATCATCATACCTGAATCCACTCATTATGCTGCTATGGGCCTGATGACATAGATGTCATTGCTGAGTGATATTGCATTGTACGTAAGTACCACAACTTCTTTATCCATTTTTCGCTTTATGCGATATTGAACTTGTACCGTAAACGAGTTTCTTGTAAACAGAGCCATCCCAAACTTTGGGGTGGCTGTGTCTTTTTGATTTTAATTTCCCTAAGCTGCAGGACCATAAGTGGAAGTGCCCTAGGCTCTGTTGCTTTGTTTTTTAGATGTTTCAGGAAACACCATACACTTCTCCCCAGTGGCTGTTGGCAATTTACATCCCGCCCATCAGCATAACAAGGCTCCCAGTTCTCCATGGCCTGTCCTGCCTTTCTGGATTTTACACTTTTTTCAGATGGCCCTTTTGACGGGGGGGAAGTGAGACTTCATTGTAGTGCAGATTTCCTTTGCAAGCTTGCTTGGTTGGCCAAAAAGTGCGTATGCGTTTTTTCCTGAATATATTCAGGAAAAAACGCATACGCCCTTTTTGGCCAAGTGCATCATTGTCGACCTTCTGCCTCTTTTCCTATGCTTTAAATGCAATTCCAGTCTACCTCCTGAAATCGGTTTCCTGCAATTCTGCCTGGCTTTCAAGTCCTCTTGGCAGCCTTACTTCAGTATATTTTTGGATGATAGCTGTCATTTATAACTCTGCAGGTTTGTGAATTACAGTGCCCCTGAGCTCCTTTCTTCAACTCGCTTTCTTGTGAGCTGGCCGCAACACCGCAGGATTGCTTCAGGCCCTAATCTGGTTCCGGCATGGCACGCTGAGCCTTTGGTTAATTCCTCTTCCTGGTGGGAAATGAGAGTTAAATTTTCCCGTCCAGACACCTCCAGCTAGTCTCTCATTGGTTCTCCCTATTCCTGTTCATCTTCCGCGGAATTTGCAAACTGGGCCAAACAGGAGGTTAAAGGCACTGACTCTCCAAGTCGGGAGAGTGTTAGTAAAGCATCTGGAATGTTGCACCCGAGTACCAGGGGACGAGAACTGAGACATATTTCAACACGTCTCCCGATCACACGGTTGATCATACTCTGGGTTCCACATGCATGTTTTAGCTGAAGGAAGAATCCCTTAAACCTGGAGAGTTGAGACCCGTGGAATGGGTACCATGCAATATGACTTCAAAGGGTCTTCATTTGCTCACCAAAACTCTCCAATCCTATCACTGCTGCGTTTTTGCCCCTGTACTCACGATTGATTCACTTTCAGAGACATAGCAATCCATAGGTTTTAAGATACTTACTAGTCAGGTACATTATTTGGCGTTTAATATGGGGTTTTGAGTCCATTTCGTTGAGCAAGGAGTAGCTCTTGTCTATTACATATTTGGCTTAAGGAACTTTATCTGTGCTCATTTCAATCTCTGGTTTTATGCAGCACCCCAACTCACCTTTCCCCTTAAGCAAGCATAAGTTGATTTTCTAAATTTGGGACCATGTTCTGTTTTGAAATTCAGTTCCTGTGTAGCCAAGTTTACATTCCGTGTATTAGTGATATCTTATGATGTTTCTTTTTCTGTGTGACTTATTTCAGTTAGAATCATCATACCTGAATCCACTCATTATGCTGCTATGGGCCTGATGACATAGATGTCATTGCTGAGTGATATTGCATTGTACGTAAGTACCACAACTTCTTTATCCATTTTTCGCTTTATGCGATATTGAACTTGTACCGTAAAAGAGTTTCTTGTAAACAGAGCCATCCCAAACTTTGGGGTGGCTGTGTCTTTTTGATTTTAATTTCCCTGAGCTGCAGGACCATAAGTGGAAGTGCCCTAGGCTCTGGTGCTTTGTTTTTTAGATGTTTCAGGAAACACCATACACTTCTCCCGAGTGGCTGTTGGCAATTTACATCCCGCCCATCAGCATAACAAGGCTCCCAGTTCTCCATGGCCTGTCCTGCCTTTCTGGATTTTACACTTTTTTCAGATGGCCCTTTTGACGGGGGGGAAGTGAGACTTCATTGTAGTGCAGATTTCCTTTGCAAGCTTGCTTGGTTGGCCAAAAAGGGCGTATGCGTTTTTTCCTGAATATATTCAGGAAAAAACGCATACGCCCTTTTTGGCCAAGTGCATCATTGTCGACCTTCTGCCTCTTTTCCTATGCTTTAAATGCAATTCCAGTCTACCTCCTGAAATCGGTTTCCTGCAATTCTGCCCGGCTTTCAAGTCCTCTTGGCAGCCTTACTTCAGTATATTTTTGGATGATAGCTGTCATTTATAACTCTGCAGGTTTGTGAATTACAGTGCCCCTGAGCTCCTTTCTTCAACTCGCTTTCTTGTGAGCTGGCCGCAACACCGCAGGGTTGCTTCAGGCCCTAATCTGGTTCCGGCATGGCACGCTGAGCCTTTGGTTAATTCCTCTTCCTGGTGGGAAATGAGAGTTAAATTTTCCCGTCCAGACACCTCCAGCTAGTCTCTCATTGGTTCTCCCTATTCCTGTTCATCTTCCGCGGAATTTGCAAACTGGGCCAAACAGGAGGTTAAAGGCACTGACTCTCCAAGTCGGGAGAGTGTTAGTAAAGCATCTGGAATGTTGCACCCGAGTACCAGGGGATGAGAACTGAGACATATTTCAACACGTCTCCCGATCACACGGTTGATCATACTCTGGGTTCCACATGCATGTTTTAGCTGAAGGAAGAATCCCTTAAACCTGGAGAGTTGAGACCCGTGGAATGGGTACCATGCAATATGACTTCAAAGGGTCTTCATTTGCTCACCAAAACTCTCCAATCCTATCACTGCTGCGTTTTTGCCCCTGTACTCACGATTGATTCACTTTCAGAGACATAGCAATCCATAGGTTTTAAGATACTTACTAGTCAGGTACATTATTAGGCGTTTAATATGGGGTTTTGAGTCCATTTCGTTGAGCAAGGAGTAGCTCTTGTCTATTACATATTTGGCTTAAGGAACTTTATCTGTGCTCATTTCAATCTCTGGTTTTATGCAGCACCCCAACTCACCTTTCCCCTTAAGCAAGCATAAGTTGATTTTCTAAATTTGGGACCATGTTCTGTTTTGAAATTCAGTTCCTGTGTAGCCAAGTTTACATTCCGTGTATTAGTGATATCTTATGATGTTTCTTTTTCTGTGTGACTTATTTCAGTTAGAATCATCATACCTGAATCCACTCATTATGCTGCTATGGGCCTGATGACATAGATGTCATTGCTGAGTGATATTGCATTGTACGTAAGTACCACAACTTCTTTATCCATTTTTCGCTTTATGCGATATTGAACTTGTACCGTAAACGAGTTTCTTGTAAACAGAGCCATCCCAAACTTTGGGGTGGCTGTGTCTTTTTGATTTTAATTTCCCGAAGCTGCAGGACCATAAGTGGAAGTGCCCTAGGCTCTGTTGCTTTGTTTTTTAGATGTTTCAGGAAACACCATACACTTCTCCCGAGTGGCTGTTGGCAATTTACATCCCGCCCATCAGCATAACAAGGCTCCCAGTTCTCCATGGCCTGTCCTGCCTTTCTGGATTTTACACTTTTTTCAGATGGCCCTTTTGACGGGGGGGAAGTGAGACTTCATTGTAGTGCAGATTTCCTTTGCAAGCTTGCTTGGTTGGCCAAAAAGGGCGTATGCGTTTTTTCCTGAATATATTCAGGAAAAAACGCATACGCCCTTTTTGGCCAAGTGCATCATTTTCGACCTTCTGCCTCTTTTCCTATGCTTTAAATGCAATTCCAGTCTACCTCCTGAAATCGGTTTCCTGCAATTCTGCCCGGCTTTCAAGTCCTCTTGGCAGCCTTACTTCAGTATATTTTTGGATGATAGCTGTCATTTATAACTCTGCAGGTTTGTGAATTACAGTGCCCCTGAGCTCCTTTCTTCAACTCGCTTTCTTGTGAGCTGGCCGCAACACCGCAGGGTTGCTTCAGGCCCTAATCTGGTTCCGGCATGGCACGCTGAGCCTTTGGTTAATTCCTCTTCCTGGTGGGAAATGAGAGTTAAATTTTCCCGTCCAGACACCTCCAGCTAGTCTCTCATTGGTTCTCCCTATTCCTGTTCATCTTCCGCGGAATTTGCAAACTGGGCCAAACAGGAGGTTAAAGGCACTGACTCTCCAAGTCGGGAGAGTGTTAGTAAAGCATCTGGAATGTTGTACCCGAGTACCAGGGGACGAGAACTGAGACATATTTCAACACGTCTCCCGATCACACGGTTGATCATACTCTGGGTTCCACATGCATGTTTTAGCTGAAGGAAGAATCCCTTAAACCTGGAGAGTTGAGACCCGTGGAATGGGTACCATGCAATATGACTTCAAAGGGTCTTCATTTGCTCACCAAAACTCTCCAATCCTATCACTGCTGCGTTTTTGCCCCTGTACTCACGATTGATTCACTTTCAGAGACATAGCAATCCATAGGTTTTAAGATACTTACTAGTCAGGTACATTATTAGGCGTTTAATATGGGGTTTTGAGTCCATTTCGTTGAGCAAGGAGTAGCTCTTGTCTATTACATATTTGGCTTAAGGAACTTTATCTGTGCTCATTTCAATCTCTGGTTTTATGCAGCACCCCAACTCACCTTTCCCCTTAAGCAAGCATAAGTTGGTTTTCTAAATTTGGGACCATGTTCTGTTTTGAAATTCAGTTCCTGTGTAGCCAAGTTTACATTCCGTGTATTAGTGATATCTTATGATGTTTCTTTTTCTGTGTGACTTATTTCAGTTAGAATCATCATACCTGAATCCACTCATTATGCTGCTATGGGCCTGATGACATAGATGTCATTGCTGAGTGATATTGCATTGTACGTAAGTACCACAACTTCTTTATCCATTTTTCGCTTTATGCGATATTGAACTTGTACCGTAAACGAGTTTCTTGTAAACAGAGCCATCCCAAACTTTGGGGTGGCTGTGTCTTTTTGATTTTAATTTCCCGAAGCTGCAGGACCATAAGTGGAAGTGCCCTAGGCTCTGTTGCTTTGTTTTTTAGATGTTTCAGGAAACACCATACACTTCTCCCGAGTGGCTGTTGGCAATTTACATCCCGCCCATCAGCATAACAAGGCTCCCAGTTCTCCATGGCCTGTCCTGCCTTTCTGGATTTTACACTTTTTTCAGATGGCCCTTTTGACGGGGGGGGAAGTGAGACTTCATTGTAGTGCAGATTTCCTTTGCAAGCTTGCTTGGTTGGCCAAAAAGGGCGTATGCGTTTTTTCCTGAATATATTCAGGAAAAAACGCATACGCCCTTTTTGGCCAAGTGCATCATTGTCGACCTTCTGCCTCTTTTCCTATGCTTTAAATGCAATTCCAGTCTACCTCCTGAAATCGGTTTCCTGCAATTCTGCCCGGATTTCAAGTCCTCTTGGCAGCCTTACTTCAGTATATTTTTGGATGATAGCTGTCATTTATAACTCTGCAGGTTTGTGAATTACGGTGCCCCTGAGCTCCTTTCTTCAACTCGCTTTCTTGTGAGCTGGCCGCAACACCGCAGGATTGCTTCAGGCCCTAATCTGGTTCCGGCATGGCACGCTGAGCCTTTGGTTAATTCCTCTTCCTGGTGGGAAATGAGAGTTAAATTTTCCCGTCCAGACACCTCCAGCTAGTCTCTCATTGGTTCTCCCTATTCCTGTTCATCTTCCGCGGAATTTGCAAACTGGGCCAAACAGGAGGTTAAAGGCACTGACTCTCCAAGTCGGGAGAGTGTTAGTAAAGCATCTGGAATGTTGCACCCGAGTACCAGGGGACGAGAACTGAGACATATTTCAACACGTCTCCCGATCACACGGTTGATCATACTCTGGGTTCCACATGCATGTTTTAGCTGAAGGAAGAATCCCTTAAACCTGGAGAGTTGAGACCCGTGGAATGGGTACCATGCAATATGACTTCAAAGGGTCTTCATTTGCTCACCAAAACTCTCCAATCCTATCACTGCTGCGTTTTTGCCCCTGTACTCACGATTGATTCACTTTCAGAGACATAGCAATCCATAGGTTTTAAGATACTTACTAGTCAGGTACATTATTAGGCGTTTAATATGGGGTTTTGAGTCCATTTCGTTGAGCAAGGAGTAGCTCTTGTCTATTACATATTTGGCTTAAGGAACTTTATCTGTGCTCATTTCAATCTCTGGTTTTATGCAGCACCCCAACTCACCTTTCCCCTTAAGCAAGCATAAGTTGATTTTCTAAATTTGGGACCATGTTCTGTTTTGAAATTCAGTTCCTGTGTAGCCAAGTTTACATTCCGTGTATTAGTGATATCTTATGATGTTTCTTTTTCTGTGTGACTTATTTCAGTTAGAATCATCATACCTGAATCCACTCATTATGCTGCTATGGGCCTGATGACATAGATGTCATTGCTGAGTGATATTGCATTGTACGTAAGTACCACAACTTCTTTATCCATTTTTCGCTTTATGCGATATTGAACTTGTACCGTAAACGAGTTTCTTGTAAACAGAGCCATCCCAAACTTTGGGGTGGCTGTGTCTTTTTGATTTTAATTTCCCTAAGCTATAGGACCATAAGTGGAAGTGCCCTAGGCTCTGTTGCTTTGTTTTTTAGATGTTTCAGGAAACACCATACACTTCTCCCGAGTGGCTGTTGGCAATTTACATCCCGCCCATCAGCATAACAAGGCTCCCAGTTCTCCATGGCCTGTCCTGCCTTTCTGGATTTTACACTTTTTTCAGATGGCCCTTTTGACGGGGGGGAAGTGAGACTTCATTGTAGTGCAGATTTCCTTTGCAAGCTTGCTTGGTTGGCCAAAAAGGGCGTATGCGTTTTTTCCTGAATATATTCAGGAAAAAACGCATACGCCCTTTTTGGCCAAGTGCATCATTGTCGACCTTCTGCCTCTTTTCCTATGCTTTAAATGCAATTCCAGTCTACCTCCTGAAATCGGTTTCCTGCAATTCTGCCCGGCTTTCAAGTCCTCTTGGCAGCCTTTCTTCAGTATATTTTTGGATGATAGCTGTCATTTATAACTCTGCAGGTTTGTGAATTACAGTGCCCCTGAGCTCCTTTCTTCAACTCGCTTTCTTGTGAGCTGGCCGCAACACCGCAGGATTGCTTCAGGCCCTAATCTGGTTCCGGCATGGCACGCTGAGCCTTTGGTTAATTCCTCTTCCTGGTGGGAAATGAGAGTTAAATTTTCCCGTCCAGACACCTCCAGCTAGTCTCTCATTGGTTCTCCCTATTCCTGTTCATCTTCCGCGGAATTTGCAAACTGGGCCAAACAGGAGGTTAAAGGCACTGACTCTCCAAGTCGGGAGAGTGTTAGTAAAGCATCTGGAATGTTGCACCCGAGTACCAGGGGACGAGAACTGAGACATATTTCAACACGTCTCCCGATCACACGGTTGATCATACTCTGGGTTCCACATGCATGTTTTAGCTGAAGGAAGAATCCCTTAAACCTGGAGAGTTGAGACCCGTGGAATGGGTACCATGCAATATGACTTCAAAGGGTCTTCATTTGCTCACCAAAACTCTCCAATCCTATCACTGCTGCGTTTTTGCCCCTGTACTCACGATTGATTCACTTTCAGAGACATAGCAATCCATAGGTTTTAAGATACTTACTAGTCAGGTACATTATTAGGCGTTTAATATGGGGTTTTGAGTCCATTTCGTTGAGCAAGGAGTAGCTCTTGTCTATTACATATTTGGCTTAAGGAACTTTATCTGTGCTCATTTCAATCTCTGGTTTTATGCAGCACCCCAACTCACCTTTCCCCTTAAGCAAGCAAAAGTTGGTTTTCTAAATTTGGGACCATGTTCTGTTTTGAAATTCAGTTCCTGTGTAGCCAAGTTTACATTCCGTGTATTAGTGATATCTTATGATGTTTCTTTTTCTGTGTGACTTATTTCAGTTAGAATCATCATACCTGAATCCACTCATTATGCTGCTATGGGCCTGATGACATAGATGTCATTGCTGAGTGATATTGCATTGTACGTAAGTACCACAACTTCTTTATCCATTTTTCGCTTTATGCGATATTGAACTTGTACCGTAAACGAGTTTCTTGTAAACAGAGCCATCCCAAGCTTTGGGGTGGCTGTGTCTTTTGATTTTAATTTCCCTAAGCTATAGGACCATAAGTGGAAGTGCCCTAGGCTCTGTTGCTTTGTTTTTTAGATGTTTCAGGAAACACCATATACTTCTCCCGAGTGGCTGTTGGCAAGTTACATCCCGCCCATCAGCATAACAAGGCTCCCAGTTCTCCATGGCCTGTCCTGCCTTTCTGGATTTTACACTTTTTTCAGATGGCCCTTTTGACGGGGGGGAAGTGAGACTTCATTGTAGTGCAGATTTCCTTTGCAAGCTTGCTTGGTTGGCCAAAAAGGGCGTATGCGTGTTTTCCTGAATATATTCAGGAAAACACGCATACGCCCTTTTTGGCCAAGTGCATCATTGTCGACCTTCTGCCTCTTTTCCTATGCTTTAAATGCAATTCCAGTCTACCTCCTGAAATCGGTTTCCTGCAATTCTGCCCGGCTTTCAAGTCCTCTTGGCAGCCTTACTTCAGTATATTTTTGGATGATAGCTGTCATTTATAACTCTGCAGGTTTGTGAATTACAGTGCCCCTGAGCTCCTTTCTTCAACTCGCTTTCTTGTGAGCTGGCCGCAACACCGCAGGATTGCTTCAGGCCCTAATCTGGTTCCGGCATGGCACGCTGAGCCTTTGGTTAATTCCTCTTCCTGGTGGGAAATGAGAGTTAAATTTTCCCGTCCAGACACCTCCAGCTAGTCTCTCATTGGTTCTCCCTATTCCTGTTCATCTTCCGCGGAATTTGCAAACTGGGCCAAACAGGAGGTTAAAGGCACTGACTCTCCAAGTCGGGAGAGTGTTAGTAAAGCATCTGGAATGTTGCACCCGAGTACCAGGGGACGAGAACTGAGACATATTTCAACACGTCTCCCGATCACACGGTTGATCATACTCTGGGTTCCACATGCATGTTTTAGCTGAAGGAAGAATCCCTTAAACCTGGAGAGTTGAGACCCGTGGAATGGGTACCATGCAATATGACTTCAAAGGGTCTTCATTTGCTCACCAAAACTCTCCAATCCTATCACTGCTGCGTTTTTGCCCCTGTACTCACGATTGATTCACTTTCAGAGACATAGCAATCCATAGGTTTTAAGATACTTACTAGTCAGGTACATTATTAGGCGTTTAATATGGGGTTTTGAGTCCATTTCGTTGAGCAAGGAGTAGCTCTTGTCTATTACATATTTGGCTTAAGGAACTTTATCTGTGCTCATTTCAATCTCTGGTTTTATGCAGCACCCCAACTCACCTTTCCCCTTAAGCAAGCATAAGTTGGTTTTCTAAATTTGGGACCATGTTCTGTTTTGAAATTCAGTTCCTGTGTAGCCAAGTTTACATTCCGTGTATTAGTGATATCTTATGATGTTTCTTTTTCTGTGTGACTTATTTCAGTTAGAATCATCATACCTGAATCCACTCATTATGCTGCTATGGGCCTGATGACATAGATGTCATTGCTGAGTGATATTGCATTGTACGTAAGTACCACAACTTCTTTATCCATTTTTCGCTTTATGCGATATTGAACTTGTACCGTAAACGAGTTTCTTGTAAACAGAGCCATCCCAAACTTTGGGGTGGCTGTGTCTTTTTGATTTTAATTTCCCGAAGCTGCAGGACCATAAGTGGAAGTGCCCTAGGCTCTGTTGCTTTGTTTTTTAGATGTTTCAGGAAACACCATACACTTCTCCCGAGTGGCTGTTGGCAATTTACATCCCGCCCATCAGCATAACAAGGCTCCCAGTTCTCCATGGCCTGTCCTGCCTTTCTGGATTTTACACTTTTTTCAGATGGCCCTTTTGACGGGGGGGAAGTGAGACTTCATTGTAGTGCAGATTTCCTTTGCAAGCTTGCTTGGTTGGCCAAAAAGGGCGTATGCGTTTTTTCCTGAATATATTCAGGAAAAAACGCATACGCCCTTTTTGGCCAAGTGCATCATTGTCGACCTTCTGCCTCTTTTCCTATGCTTTAAATGCAATTCCAGTCTACCTCCTGAAATCGGTTTCCTGCAATTCTGCCCGGCTTTCAAGTCCTCTTGGCAGCCTTACTTCAGTATATTTTTGGATGATAGCTGTCATTTATAACTCTGCAGGTTTGTGAATTACAGTGCCCCTGAGCTCCTTTCTTCAACTCGCTTTCTTGTGAGCTGGCCGCAACACCGCAGGATTGCTTCAGGCCCTAATCTGGTTCCGGCATGGCACGCTGAGCCTTTGGTTAATTCCTCTTCCTGGTGGGAAATGAGAGTTAAATTTTCCCGTCCAGACACCTCCAGCTAGTCTCTCATTGGTTCTCCCTATTCCTGTTCATCTTCCGCGGAATTTGCAAACTGGGCCAAACAGGAGGTTAAAGGCACTGACTCTCCAAGTCGGGAGAGTGTTAGTAAAGCATCTGGAATGTTGCACCCGAGTACCAGGGGACGAGAACTGAGACATATTTCAACACGTCTCCCGATCACACGGTTGATCATACTCTGGGTTCCACATGCATGTTTTAGCTGAAGGAAGAATCCCTTAAACCTGGAGAGTTGAGACCCGTGGAATGGGTACCATGCAATATGACTTCAAAGGGTCTTCATTTGCTCACCAAAACTCTCCAATCCTATCACTGCTGCGTTTTTGCCCCTGTACTCACGATTGATTCACTTTCAGAGACATAGCAATCCATAGGTTTTAAGATACTTACTAGTCAGGTACATTATTAGGCGTTTAATATGGGGTTTTGAGTCCATTTCGTTGAGCAAGGAGTAGCTCTTGTCTATTACATATTTGGCTTAAGGAACTTTATCTGTGCTCATTTCAATCTCTGGTTTTATGCAGCACCCCAACTCCCCTTTCCCCTTAAGCAAGCATAAGTTGATTTTCTAAATTTGGGACCATGTTCTGTTTTGAAATTCAGTTCCTGTGTAGCCAAGTTTACATTCCGTGTATTAGTGATATCTTATGATGTTTCTTTTTCTGTGTGACTTATTTCAGTTAGAATCATCATACCTGAATCCACTCATTATGCTGCTATGGGCCTGATGACATAGATGTCATTGCTGAGTGATATTGCATTGTACGTAAGTACCACAACTTCTTTATCCATTTTTCGCTTTATGCGATATTGAACTTGTACCGTAAATGAGTTTCTTGTAAACAGAGCCATCCCAAACTTTGGGGTGGCTGTGTCTTTTTGATTTTAATTTCCCTGAGCTGCAGGACCATAAGTGGAAGTGCCCTAGGCTCTGTTGCTTTGTTTTTTAGATGTTTCAGGAAACACCATACACTTCTCCCGAGTGGCTGTTGGCAATTTACATCCCGCCCATCAGCATAACAAGGCTCCCAGTTCTCCATGGCCTGTCCTGCCTTTCTGGATTTTACACTTTTTTCAGATGGCCCTTTTGACGGGGGGGAAGTGAGACTTCATTGTGGTGCAGATTTCCTTTGCAAGCTTGCTTGGTTGGCCAAAAAGGGCGTATGCGTTTTTTCCTGAATATATTCAGGAAAAAACGCATACGCCCTTTTTGGCCAAGTGCATCATTGTCGACCTTCTGCCTCTTTTCCTATGCTTTAAATGCAATTCCAGTCTACCTCCTGAAATCGGTTTCCTGCAATTCTGCCCGGCTTTCAAGTCCTCTTGGCAGCCTTACTTCAGTATATTTTTGGATGATAGCTGTCATTTATAACTCTGCAGGTTTGTGAATTACAGTGCCCCTGAGCTCCTTTCTTCAACTCGCTTTCTTGTGAGCTGGCCGCAACACCGCAGGATTGCTTCAGGCCCTAATCTGGTTCCGGCATGGCACGCTGAGCCTTTGGTTAATTCCTCTTCCTGGTGGGAAATGAGAGTTAAATTTTCCCGTCCAGACACCTCCAGCTAGTCTCTCATTGGTTCTCCCTATTCCTGTTCATCTTCCGCGGAATTTGCAAACTGGGCCAAACAGGAGGTTAAAGGCACTGACTCTCCAAGTCGGGAGAGTGTTAGTAAAGCATCTGGAATGTTGCACCCGAGTACCAGGGGACGAGAACTGAGACATATTTGAACACGTCTCCCGATCACACGGTTGATCATACTCTGGGTTCCACATGCATGTTTTAGCTGAAGGAAGAATCCCTTAAACCTGGAGAGTTGAGACCCGTGGAATGGGTACCATGCAATATGACTTCAAAGGGTCTTCATTTGCTCACCAAAACTCTCCAATCCTATCACTGCTGCGTTTTTGCCCCTGTACTCACGATTGATTCACTTTCAGAGACATAGCAATCCATAGGTTTTAAGATACTTACTAGTCAGGTACATTATTAGGCGTTTAATATGGGGTTTTGAGTCCATTTCGTTGAGCAAGGAGTAGCTCTTGTCTATTACATATTTGGCTTAAGGAACTTTATCTGTGCTCATTTCAATCTCTGGTTTTATGCAGCACCCCAACTCACCTTTCCCCTTAAGCAAGCATAAGTTGATTTTCTAAATTTGGGACCATGTTCTGTTTTGAAATTCAGTTCCTGTGTAGCCAAGTTTACATTCCGTGTATTAGTGATATCTTATGATGTTTCTTTTTCTGTGTGACTTATTTCAGTTAGAATCATCATACCTGAATCCACTCATTATGCTGCTATGGGCCTGATGACATAGATGTCATTGCTGAGTGATATTGCATTGTACGTAAGTACCACAACTTCTTTATCCATTTTTCGCTTTATGCGATATTGAACTTGTACCGTAAACGAGTTTCTTGTAAACAGAGCCATCCCAAACTTTGGGGTGGCTGTGTCTTTTTGATTTTAATTTCCCGAAGCTGCAGGACCATAAGTGGAAGTGCCCTAGGCTCTGTTGCTTTGTTTTTTAGATGTTTCAGGAAACACCATACACTTCTCCCGAGTGGCTGTTGGCAATTTTCATCCCGCCCATCAGCATAACAAGGCTCCCAGTTCTCCATGGCCTGTCCTGCCTTTCTGGATTTTACACTTTTTTCAGATGGCCCTTTTGACGGGGGGGAAGTGAGACTTCATTGTAGTGCAGATTTCCTTTGCAAGCTTGCTTGGTTGGCCAAAAAGGGCGTATGCGTTTTTTCCTGAATATATTCAGGAAAAAACGCATACGCCCTTTTTGGCCAAGTGCATCATTGTCGACCTTCTGCCTCTTTTCCTATGCTTTAAATGCAATTCCAGTCTACCTCCTGAAATCGGTTTCCTGCAATTCTGCCCGGCTTTCAAGTCCTCTTGGCAGCCTTACTTCAGTATATTTTTGGATGATAGCTGTCATTTATAACTCTGCAGGTTTGTGAATTACAGTGCCCCTGAGCTCCTTTCTTCAACTCGCTTTCTTGTGAGCTGGCCGCAACACCGCAGGGTTGCTTCAGGCCCTAATCTGGTTCCGGCATGGCACGCTGAGCCTTTGGTTAATTCCTCTTCCTGGTGGGAAATGAGAGTTAAATTTTCCCGTCCAGACACCTCCAGCTAGTCTCTCATTGGTTCTCCCTATTCCTGTTCATCTTCCGCGGAATTTGCAAACTGGGCCAAACAGGAGGTTAAAGGCACTGACTCTCCAAGTCGGGAGAGTGTTAGTAAAGCATCTGGAATGTTGCACCCGAGTACCAGGGGACGAGAACTGAGACATATTTCAACACGTCTCCCGATCACACGGTTGATCATACTCTGGGTTCCACATGCATGTTTTAGCTGAAGGAAGAATCCCTTAAACCTGGAGAGTTGAGACCCGTGGAATGGGTACCATGCAATATGACTTCAAAGGGTCTTCATTTGCTCACCAAAACTCTCCAATCCTATCACTGCTGCGTTTTTGCCCCTGTACTCACGATTGATTCACTTTCAGAGACATAGCAATCCATAGGTTTTAAGATACTTACTAGTCAGGTACATTATTAGGCGTTTAATATGGGGTTTTGAGTCCATTTCGTTGAGCAAGGAGTAGCTCTTGTCTATTACATATTTGGCTTAAGGAACTTTATCTGTGCTCATTTCAATCTCTGGTTTTATGCAGCACCCCAACTCACCTTTCCCCTTAAGCAAGCATAAGTTGATTTTCTAAATTTGGGACCATGTTCTGTTTTGAAATTCAGTTCCTGTGTAGCCAAGTTTACATTCCGTGTATTAGTGATATCTTATGATGTTTCTTTTTCTGTGTGACTTATTTCAGTTAGAATCATCATACCTGAATCCACTCATTATGCTGCTATGGGCCTGATGACATAGATGTCATTGCTGAGTGATATTGCATTGTACGTAAGTACCACAACTTCTTTATCCATTTTTCGCTTTATGCAATATTGAACTTGTACCGTAAATGAGTTTCTTGTAAACAGAGCCATCCCAAACTTTGGGGTGGCTGTGTCTTTTTGATTTTAATTTCCCGAAGCTGCAGGACCATAAGTGGAAGTGCCCTAGGCTCTGTTGCTTTGTTTTTTAGATGTTTCAGGAAACACCATACACTTCTCCCGAGTGGCTGTTGGCAATTTACATCCCGCCCATCAGCATAACAAGGCTCCCAGTTCTCCATGGCCTGTCCTGCCTTTCTGGATTTTACACTTTTTTCAGATGGCCCTTTTGACGGGGGGGAAGTGAGACTTCATTGTAGTGCAGATTTCCTTTGCAAGCTTGCTTGGTTGGCCAAAAAGGGCGTATGCGTTTTTTCCTGAATATATTCAGGAAAAAACGCATACGCCCTTTTTGGCCAAGTGCATCATTGTCGACCTTCTGCCTCTTTTCCTATGCTTTAAATGCAATTCCAGTCTACCTCCTGAAATCGGTTTCCTGCAATTCTGCCCGGCTTTCAAGTCCTCTTGGCAGCCTTACTTCAGTATATTTTTGGATGATAGCTGTCATTTATAACTCTGCAGGTTTGTGAATTACAGTGCCCCTGAGCTCCTTTCTTCAACTCGCTTTCTTGTGAGCTGGCCGCAACACCGCAGGATTGCTTCAGGCCCTAATCTGGTTCCGGCATGGCACGCTGAGCCTTTGGTTAATTCCTCTTCCTGGTGGGAAATGAGAGTTAAATTTTCCCGTCCAGACACCTCCAGCTAGTCTCTCATTGGTTCTCCCTATTCCTGTTCATCTTCCGCGGAATTTGCAAACTGGGCCAAACAGGAGGTTAAAGGCAGTGACTCTCCAAGTCGGGAGAGTGTTAGTAAAGCATCTGGAATGTTGCACCCGAGTACCAGGGGACGAGAACTGAGACATATTTCAACACGTCTCCCGATCACACGGTTGATCATACTCTGGGTTCCACATGCATGTTTTAGCTGAAGGAAGAATCCCTTAAACCTGGAGAGTTGAGACCCGTGGAATGGGTACCATGCAATATGACTTCAAAGGGTCTTCATTTGCTCACCAAAACTCTCCAATCCTATCACTGCTGCGTTTTTGCCCCTGTACTCACGATTGATTCACTTTCAGAGACATAGCAATCCATAGGTTTTAAGATACTTACTAGTCAGGTACATTATTAGGCGTTTAATATGGGGTTTTGAGTCCATTTCGTTGAGCAAGGAGTAGCTCTTGTCTATTCCATATTTGGCTTAAGGAACTTTATCTGTGCTCATTTCAATCTCTGGTTTTATGCAGCACCCCAACTCACCTTTCCCCTTAAGCAAGCATAAGTTGATTTTCTAAATTTGGGACCATGTTCTGTTTTGAAATTCAGTTCCTGTGTAGCCAAGTTTACATTCCGTGTATTAGTGATATCTTATGATGTTTCTTTTTCTGTGTGACTTATTTCAGTTAGAATCATCATACCTGAATCCACTCATTATGCTGCTATGGGCCTGATGACATAGATGTCATTGCTGAGTGATATTGCATTGTACGTAAGTACCACAACTTCTTTATCCATTTTTCGCTTTATGCGATATTGAACTTGTACCGTAAACGAGTTTCTTGTAAACAGAGCCATCCCAAACTTTGGGGTGGCTGTGTCTTTTTGATTTTAATTTCCCGAAGCTGCAGGACCATAAGTGGAAGTGCCCTAGGCTCTGTTGCTTTGTTTTTTAGATGTTTCAGGAAACACCATACACTTCTCCCGAGTGGCTGTTGGCAATTTACATCCCGCCCATCAGCATAACAAGGCTCCCAGTTCTCCATGGCCTGTCCTGCCTTTCTGGATTTTACACTTTTTTCAGATGGCCCTTTTGACGGGGGGGAAGTGAGACTTCATTGTAGTGCAGATTTCCTTTGCAAGCTTGCTTGGTTGGCCAAAAAGGGCGTATGCGTTTTTTCCTGAATATATTCAGGAAAAAACGCATACGCCCTTTTTGGCCAAGTGCATCATTGTCGACCTTCTGCCTCTTTTCCTATGCTTTAAATGCAATTCCAGTCTACCTCCTGAAATCGGTTTCCTGCAATTCTGCCCGGCTTTCAAGTCCTCTTGGCAGCCTTACTTCAGTATATTTTTGGATGATAGCTGTCATTTATAACTCTGCAGGTTTGTGAATTACAGTGCCCCTGAGCTCCTTTCTTCAACTCGCTTTCTTGTGAGCTGGCCGCAACACCGCAGGATTGCTTCAGGCCCTAATCTGGTTCCGGCATGGCACGCTGAGCCTTTGGTTAATTCCTCTTCCTGGTGGGAAATGAGAGTTAAATTTTCCCGTCCAGACACCTCCAGCTAGTCTCTCATTGGTTCTCCCTATTCCTGTTCATCTTCCGCGGAATTTGCAAACTGGGCCAAACAGGAGGTTAAAGGCACTGACTCTCCAAGTCGGGAGAGTGTTAGTAAAGCATCTGGAATGTTGCACCCGAGTACCAGGGGACGAGAACTGAGACATATTTCAACACGTCTCCCGATCACACGGTTGATCATACTCTGGGTTCCACATGCATGTTTTAGCTGAAGGAAGAATCCCTTAAACCTGGAGAGTTGAGACCCGTGGAATGGGTACCATGCAATATGACTTCAAAGGGTCTTCATTTGCTCACCAAAACTCTCCAATCCTATCACTGCTGCGTTTTTGCCCCTGTACTCACGATTGATTCACTTTCAGAGACATAGCAATCCATAGGTTTTAAGATACTTACTAGTCAGGTACATTATTAGGCGTTTAATATGGGGTTTTGAGTCCATTTCGTTGAGCAAGGAGTAGCTCTTGTCTATTACATATTTGGCTTAAGGAACTTTATCTGTGCTCATTTCAATCTCTGGTTTTATGCAGCACCCCAACTCACCTTTCCCCTTAAGCAAGCATAAGTTGGTTTTCTAAATTTGGGACCATGTTCTGTTTTGAAATTCAGTTCCTGTGTAGCCAAGTTTACATTCCGTGTATTAGTGATATCTTATGATGTTTCTTTTTCTGTGTGACTTATTTCAGTTAGAATCATCATACCTGAATCCACTCATTATGCTGCTATGGGCCTGATGACATAGATGTCATTGCTGAGTGATATTGCATTGTACGTAAGTACCACAACTTCTTTATCCATTTTTCGCTTTATGCGATATTGAACTTGTACCGTAAATGAGTTTCTTGTAAACAGAGCCATCCCAAACTTTGGGGTGGCTGTGTCTTTTTGATTTTAATTTCCCGAAGCTGCAGGACCATAAGTGGAAGTGCCCTAGGCTCTGTTGCTTTGTTTTTTAGATGTTTCAGGAAACACCATACACTTCTCCCGAGTGGCTGTTGGCAATTTACATCCCGCCCATCAGCATAACAAGGCTCCCAGTTCTCCATGGCCTGTCCTGCCTTTCTGGATTTTACACTTTTTTCAGATGGCCCTTTTGACGGGGGGGAAGTGAGACTTCATTGTAGTGCAGATTTCCTTTGCAAGCTTGCTTGGTTGGCCAAAAAGGGCGTATGCGTTTTTTCCTGAATATATTCAGGAAAAAACGCATACGCCCTTTTTGGCCAAGTGCATCATTGTCGACCTTCTGCCTCTTTTCCTATGCTTTAAATGCAATTCCAGTCTACCTCCTGAAATCGGTTTCCTGCAATTCTGCCCGGCTTTCAAGTCCTCTTGGCAGCCTTACTTCAGTATATTTTTGGATGATAGCTGTCATTTATAACTCTGCAGGTTTGTGAATTACAGTGCCCCTGAGCTCCTTTCTTCAACTCGCTTTCTTGTGAGCTGGCCGCAACACCGCAGGATTGCTTCAGGCCCTAATCTGGTTCCGGCATGGCACGCTGAGCCTTTGGTTAATTCCTCTTCCTGGTGGGAAATGAGAGTTAAATTTTCCCGTCCAGACACCTCCAGCTAGTCTCTCATTGGTTCTCCCTATTCCTGTTCATCTTCCGCGGAATTTGCAAACTGGGCCAAACAGGAGGTTAAAGGCACTGACTCTCCAAGTCGGGAGAGTGTTAGTAAAGCATCTGGAATGTTGCACCCGAGTACCAGGGGACGAGAACTGAGACATATTTCAACACGTCTCCCGATCACACGGTTGATCATACTCTGGGTTCCACATGCATGTTTTAGCTGAAGGAAGAATCCCTTAAACCTGGAGAGTTGAGACCCGTGGAATGGGTACCATGCAATATGACTTCAAAGGGTCTTCATTTGCTCACCAAAACTCTCCAATCCTATCACTGCTGCGTTTTTGCCCCTGTACTCACGATTGATTCACTTTCAGAGACATAGCAATCCATAGGTTTTAAGATACTTACTAGTCAGGTACATTATTAGGCGTTTAATATGGGGTTTTGAGTCCATTTCGTTGAGCAAGGAGTAGCTCTTGTCTATTACATATTTGGCTTAAGGAACTTTATCTGTGCTCATTTCAATCTCTGGTTTTATGCAGCACCCCAACTCACCTTTCCCCTTAAGCAAGCATAAGTTGGTTTTCTAAATTTGGGACCATGTTCTGTTTTGAAATTCAGTTCCTGTGTAGCCAAGTTTACATTCCGTGTATTAGTGATATCTTATGATGTTTCTTTTTCTGTGTGACTTATTTCAGTTAGAATCATCATACCTGAATCCACTCATTATGCTGCTATGGGCCTGATGACATAGATGTCATTGCTGAGTGATATTGCATTGTACGTAAGTACCACAACTTCTTTATCCATTTTTCGCTTTATGCGATATTGAACTTGTACAGTAAATGAGTTTCTTGTAAACAGAGCCATCCCAAACTTTGGGGTGGCTGTGTCTTTTTGATTTTAATTTCCCGAAGCTGCAGGACCATAAGTGGAATTGCCCTAGGCTCTGTTGCTTTGTTTTTTAGATGTTTCAGGAAACACCATACACTTCTCCCGAGTGGCTGTTGGCAATTTACATCCCGCCCATCAGCATAACAAGGCTCCCAGTTGTCCATGGCCTGTCCTGCCTTTCTGGATTTTACACTTTTTTCAGATGGCCCTTTTGACGGGGGGGAAGTGAGACTTCATTGTAGTGCAGATTTCCTTTGCAAGCTTGCTTGGTTGGCCAAAAAGGGCGTATGCGTTTTTTCCTGAATATATTCAGGAAAAAACGCATACGCCCTTTTTGGCCAAGTGCATCATTGTCGACCTTCTGCCTCTTTTCCTATGCTTTAAATGCAATTCCAGTCTACCTCCTGAAATCGGTTTCCTGCAATTCTGCCCGGCTTTCAAGTCCTCTTGGCAGCCTTACTTCAGTATATTTTTGGATGATAGCTGTCATTTATAACTCTGCAGGTTTGTGAATTACAGTGCCCCTGAGCTCCTTTCTTCAACTCGCTTTCTTGTGAGCTGGCCGCAACACTGCAGGATTGCTTCAGGCCCTAATCTGGTTCCGGCATGGCACGCTGAGCCTTTGGTTAATTCCTCTTCCTGGTGGGAAATGAGAGTTAAATTTTCCCGTCCAGACACCTCCAGCTAGTCTCTCATTGGTTCTCCCTATTCCTGTTCATCTTCCGCGGAATTTGCAAACTGGGCCAAACAGGAGGTTAAAGGCACTGACTCTCCAAGTCGGGAGAGTGTTAGTAAAGCATCTGGAATGTTGCACCCGAGTACCAGGGGACGAGAACTGAGACATATTTCAACACGTCTCCCGATCACACGGTTGATCATACTCTGGGTTCCACATGCATGTTTTAGCTGAAGGAAGAATCCCTTAAACCTGGAGAGTTGAGACCCGTGGAATGGGTACCATGCAATATGACTTCAAAGGGTCTTCATTTGCTCACCAAAACTCTCCAATCCTATCACTGCTGCGTTTTTGCCCCTGTACTCACGATTGATTCACTTTCAGAGACATAGCAATCCATAGGTTTTAAGATACTTACTAGTCAGGTACATTATTAGGCGTTTAATATGGGGTTTTGAGTCCATTTCGTTGAGCAAGGAGTAGCTCTTGTCTATTACATATTTGGCTTAAGGAACTTTATCTGTGCTCATTTCAATCTCTGGTTTTATGCAGCACCCCAACTCCCCTTTCCCCTTAAGCAAGCATAAGTTGATTTTCTAAATTTGGGACCATGTTCTGTTTTGAAATTCAGTTCCTGTGTAGCCAAGTTTACATTCCGTGTATTAGTGATATCTTATGATGTTTCTTTTTCTGTGTGACTTATTTCAGTTAGAATCATCATACCTGAATCCACTCATTATGCTGCTATGGGCCTGATGACATAGATGTCATTGCTGAGTGATATTGCATTGTACGTAAGTACCACAACTTCTTTATCCATTTTTCGCTTTATGCGATATTGAACTTGTACCGTAAACGAGTTTCTTGTAAACAGAGCCATCCCAAACTTTGGGGTGGCTGTGTCTTTTTGATTTTAATTTCCCTAAGCTGCAGGACCATAAGTGGAAGTGCCCTAGGCTCTGTTGCTTTGTTTTTTAGATGTTTCAGGAAACACCATACACTTCTCCCGAGTGGCTGTTGGCAATTTACATCCCGCCCATCAGCATAACAAGGCTCCCAGTTCTCCATGGCCTGTCCTGCCTTTCTGGATTTTACACTTTTTTCAGATGGCCCTTTTGAGGGGGGGGAAGTGAGACTTCATTGTAGTGCAGATTTCCTTTGCAAGCTTGCTTGGTTGGCCAAAAAGGGCGTATGCGTTTTTTCCTGAATATATTCAGGAAAAAACGCATACGCCCTTTTTGGCCAAGTGCATCATTGTCGACCTTCTGCCTCTTTTCCTATGCTTTAAATGCAATTCCAGTCTACCTCCTGAAATCGGTTTCCTGCAATTCTGCCCGGCTTTCAAGTCCTCTTGGCAGCCTTACTTCAGTATATTTTTGGATGATAGCTGTCATTTATAACTCTGCAGGTTTGTGAATTACAGTGCCCCTGAGCTCCTTTCTTCAACTCGCTTTCTTGTGAGCTGGCCGCAACACCGCAGGATTGCTTCAGGCCCTAATCTGGTTCCGGCATGGCACGCTGAGCCTTTGGTTAATTCCTCTTCCTGGTGGGAAATGAGAGTTAAATTTTCCCGTCCAGACACCTCCAGCTAGTCTCTCATTGGTTCTCCCTATTCCTGTTCATCTTCCGCGGAATTTGCAAACTGGGCCAAACAGGAGGTTAAAGGCACTGACTCTCCAAGTCGGGAGAGTGTTAGTAAAGCATCTGGAATGTTGCACCCGAGTACCAGGGGACGAGAACTGAGACATATTTCAACACGTCTCCCGATCACACGGTTGATCATACTCTGGGTTCCACATGCATGTTTTAGCTGAAGGAAGAATCCCTTAAACCTGGAGAGTTGAGACCCGTGGAATGGGTACCATGCAATATGACTTCAAAGGGTCTTCATTTGCTCACCAAAACTCTCCAATCCTATCACTGCTGCGTTTTTGCCCCTGTACTCACGGTTGATTCACTTTCAGAGACATAGCAATCCATAGGTTTTAAGATACTTACTAGTCAGGTACATTATTAGGCGTTTAATATGGGGTTTTGAGTCCATTTCGTTGAGCAAGGAGTAGCTCTTGTCTATTCCATATTTGGCTTAAGGAACTTTATCTGTGCTCATTTCAATCTCTGGTTTTATGCAGCACCCCAACTCACCTTTCCCCTTAAGCAAGCATAAGTTGATTTTCTAAATTTGGGACCATGTTCTGTTTTGAAATTCAGTTCCTGTGTAGCCAAGTTTACATTCCGTGTATTAGTGATATCTTATGATGTTTCTTTTTCTGTGTGACTTATTTCAGTTAGAATCATCATACCTGAATCCACTCATTATGCTGCTATGGGCCTGATGACATAGATGTCATTGCTGAGTGATATTGCATTGTACGTAAGTACCACAACTTCTTTATCCATTTTTCGCTTTATGCGATATTGAACTTGTACCGTAAACGAGTTTCTTGTAAACAGAGCCATCCCAAACTTTGGGGTGGCTGTGTCTTTTTGATTTTAATTTCCCTAAGCTGCAGGACCATAAGTGGAAGTGCCGTAGGCTCTGTTGCTTTGTTTTTTAGATGTTTCAGGAAACACCATACACTTCTCCCGAGTGGCTGTTGGCAATTTACATCCCGCCCATCAGCATAACAAGGCTCCCAGTTCTCCATGGCCTGTCCTGCCTTTCTGGATTTTACACTTTTTTCAGATGGCCCTTTTGACGGGGGGGAAGTGAGACTTCATTGTAGTGCAGATTTCCTTTGCAAGCTTGCTTGGTTGGCCAAAAAGTGCGTATGCGTTTTTTCCTGAATATATTCAGGAAAAAACGCATACGCCCTTTTTGGCCAAGTGCATCATTGTCGACCTTCTGCCTCTTTTCCTATGCTTTAAATGCAATTCCAGTCTACCTCCTGAAATCGGTTTCCTGCAATTCTGCCCGGCTTTCAAGTCCTCTTGGCAGCCTTACTTCAGTATATTTTTGGATGATAGCTGTCATTTATAACTCTGCAGGTTTGTGAATTACAGTGCCCCTGAGCTCCTTTCTTCAACTCGCTTTCTTGTGAGCTGGCCGCAACACCGCAGGATTGCTTCAGGCCCTAATCTGGTTCCGGCATGGCATGCTGAGCCTTTGGTTAATTCCTCTTCCTGGTGGGAAATGAGAGTTAAATTTTCCCGTCCAGACACCTCCAGCTAGTCTCTCATTGGTTCTCCCTATTCCTGTTCATCTTCCGCGGAATTTGCAAACTGGGCCAAACAGGAGGTTAAAGGCACTGACTCTCCAAGTCGGGAGAGTGTTAGTAAAGCATCTGGAATGTTGCACCCGAGTACCAGGGGACGAGAACTGAGACATATTTCAACACGTCTCCCGATCACACGGTTGATCATACTCTGGGTTCCACATGCATGTTTTAGCTGAAGGAAGAATCCCTTAAACCTGGAGAGTTGAGACCCGTGGAATGGGTACCATGCAATATGACTTCAAAGGGTCTTCATTTGCTCACCAAAACTCTCCAATCCTATCACTGCTGCGTTTTTGCCCCTGTACTCACGATTGATTCACTTTCAGAGACATAGCAATCCATAGGTTTTAAGATACTTACTAGTCAGGTACATTATTAGGCGTTTAATATGGGGTTTTGAGTCCATTTCGTTGAGCAAGGAGTAGCTCTTGTCTATTACATATTTGGCTTAAGGAACTTTATCTGTGCTCATTTCAATCTCTGGTTTTATGCAGCACCCCAACTCCCCTTTCCCCTTAAGCAAGCATAAGTTGATTTTCTAAATTTGGGACCATGTTCTGTTTTGAAATTCAGTTCCTGTGTAGCCAAGTTTACATTCCGTGTATTAGTGATATCTTATGATGTTTCTTTTTCTGTGTGACTTATTTCAGTTAGAATCATCATACCTGAATCCACTCATTATGCTGCTATGGGCCTGATGACATAGATGTCATTGCTGAGTGATATTGCATTGTACGTAAGTACCACAACTTCTTTATCCATTTTTCGCTTTATGCGATATTGAACTTGTACCGTAAACGAGTTTCTTGTAAACAGAGCCATTCCAAACTTTGGGGTGGCTGTGTCTTTTTGATTTCAATTTCCCTAAACTATAGGACCATAAGTGGAAGTGCCCTAGGCTCTGTTGCTTTGTTTTTTAGATGTTTCAGGAAACACCATACACTTCTCCCGAGTGGCTGTTGGCAATTTACATCCCGCCCATCAGCATAACAAGGCTCCCAGTTCTCCATGGCCTGTCCTGCCTTTCTGGATTTTACACTTTTTTCAGATGGCCCTTTTGACGGGGGGGAAGTGAGACTTAATTGTAGTGCAGATTTCCTTTGCAAGCTTGCTTGGTTGGCCAAAAAGGGCGTATGCGTTTTTTCCTGAATATATTCAGGAAAAAACGCATACGCCCTTTTTGGCCAAGTGCATCATTGTCGACCTTCTGCCTCTTTTCCTATGCTTTAAATGCAATTCCAGTCTACCTCCTGAAATCGGTTTCCTGCAATTCTGCCCGGCTTTCAAGTCCTCTTGGCAGCCTTACTTCAGTATATTTTTGGATGATAGCTGTCATTTATAACTCTGCAGGTTTGTGAATTACAGTGCCCCTGAGCTCCTTTCTTCAACTCGCTTTCCTTGTGAGCTGGCCGCAACACCGCAGGATTGCTTCAGGCCCTAATCTGGTTCCGGCATGGCACGCTGAGCCTTTGGTTAATTCCTCTTCCTGGTGGGAAATGAGAGTTAAATTTTCCCGTCCAGACACCTCCAGCTAGTCTCTCATTGGTTCTCCCTATTCCTGTTCATCTTCCGCGGAATTTGCAAACTGGGCCAAACAGGAGGTTAAAGGCACTGACTCTCCAAGTCGGGAGAGTGTTAGTAAAGCATCTGGAATGTTGCACCCGAGTCCCAGGGTACGAGAACTGAGACATATTTCAACACGTCTCCCGATCACACGGTTGATCATACTCTGGGTTCCTCATGCATGTTTTCAGCTGAAGGAAGAATCCCTTAAACCTGGAGAGTTGAGACCCGTGGAATGGGTACCATGCAATATGACTTCAAAGGGTCTTCATTTGCTCACCAAAACTCTCCAATCCTATCACTGCTGCGTTTTTTGCCCCTGTACTCACGATTGATTCACTTTCAGAGACATAGCAATCCATAGGTTTTAAGATACTTACTAGTCAGGTACATTATTAGGCGTTTAATATGGGGTTTTGAGTCCATTTCGTTGAGCAAGGAGTAGCTCTTGTCTATTACATATTTGGCTTAAGGAACTTTATCTGTGCTCATTTCAATCTCTGGTTTTATGCAGCACCCCAACTCACCTTTCCCCTTAAGCAAGCATAAGTTGGTTTTCTAAATTTGGGACCATGTTCTGTTTTGAAATTCAGTTCCTGTGTAGCCAAGTTTACATTCCGTGTATTAGTGATATCTTATGATGTTTCTTTTTCTGTGTGACTTATTTCAGTTAAAATCATCATACCTGAATCCACTCATTATGCTGCTATGGGCCTGATGACATAGATGTCATTGCTGAGTGATATTGCATTGTACGTAAGTACCACAACTTCTTTATCCATTTTTCGCTTTATGCGATATTGAACTTGTACCGTAAACGAGTTTCTTGTAAACAGAGCCATCCCAAATTTTGGGGTGGCTGTGTCTTTTTGATTTTAATTTCCCTAAGCTGCAGGACCATAAGTGGAAGTGCCCTAGCTCTGTTGCTTTGTTTTTTAGATGTTTCAGGAAACACCATACACTTCTCCCGAGTGGCTGTTGGCAATTTACATCCCGCCCATCAGCATAACAAGGCTCCCAGTTCTCCATGGCCTGTCCTGCCTTTCTGATTTTACACTTTTTTCAGATGGCCCTTTTGAGGGGGGGGAAGTGAGACTTCATTGTAGTGCAGATTTCCTTTGCAAGCTTGCTTGGTTGGCCAAAAAGGGCGTATGCGTTTTTTCCTGAATATATTCAGGAAAAAACGCATACGCCCTTTTTGGCCAAGTGCATCATTGTCGACCTTCTGCCTCTTTTCCTATGCTTTAAATGCAATTCCAGTCTACCTCCTGAAATCGGTTTCCTGCAATTCTGCCCGGCTTTCAAGTCCTCTTGGCAGCCTTACTTCAGTATATTTTTGGATGATAGCTGTCATTTATAACTCTGCAGGTTTGTGAATTACAGTGCCCCTGAGCTCCTTTCTTCAACTCGCTTTCTTGTGAGCTGGCCGCAACACCGCAGGATTGCTTCAGGCCCTAATCTGGTTCCGGCATGGCACGCTGAGCCTTTGGTTAATTCCTCTTCCTGGTGGGAAATGAGAGTTAAATTTTCCCGTCCAGACACCTCCAGCTAGTCTCTCATTGGTTCTCCCTATTCCTGTTCATCTTCCGCGGAATTTGCAAACTGGGCCAAACAGGAGGTTAAAGGCACTGACTCTCCAAGTCGGGAGAGTGTTAGTAAAGCATCTGGAATGTTGCACCCGAGTCCCAGGGTACGAGAACTGAGACATATTTCAACACGTCTCCCGATCACACGGTTGATCATACTCTGGGTTCCTCATGCATGCTTTAGCTGAAGGAAGAATCCCTTAAACCTGGAGAGTTGAGACCCGTGGAATGGGTACCATGCAATATGACTTCAAAGGGTCTTCATTTGCTCACCAAAACTCTCCAATCCTATCACTGCTGCGTTTTTGCCCCTGTACTCACGATTGATTCACTTTCAGAGACATAGCAATCCATAGGTTTTAAGATACTTACTAGTCAGGTACATTATTAGGCATTTAATATGGGGTTTTGAGTCCATTTCGTTGAGCAAGGAGTAGCTCTTGTCTATTACATATTTGGCTTAAGGAACTTTATCTGTGCTCATTTCAATCTCTGGTTTTATGCAGCACCCCAACTCACCTTTCCCCTTAAGCAAGCATAAGTTGGTTTTCTAAATTTGGGACCATGTTCTGTTTTGAAATTCAGTTCCTGTGTAGCCAAGTTTACATTCCGTGTATTAGTGATATCTTATGATGTTTCTTTTTCTGTGTGACTTATTTCAGTTAAAATCATCATACCTGAATCCACTCATTATGCTGCTATGGGCCTGATGACATAGATGTCATTGCTGAGTGATATTGCATTGTACGTAAGTACCACAACTTCTTTATCCATTTTTCGCTTTATGCGATATTGAACTTGTACCGTAAACGAGTTTCTTGTAAACAGAGCCATCCCAAACTTTGGGGTGGCTGTGTCTTTTTGATTTTAATTTCCCTAAGCTGCAGGACCATAAGTGGAAGTGCCCTAGGCTCTGTTGCTTTGTTTTTTAGATGTTTCAGTAAACACCATACACTTCTCCCGAGTGGCTGTTGGCAATTTACATCCCGCCCATCAGCATAACAAGGCTCCCAGTTCTCCATGGCCTGTCCTGCCTTTCTGGATTTTACACTTTTTTCAGATGGCCCTTTTGACGGGGGGGAAGTGAGACTTAATTGTAGTGCAGATTTCCTTTGCAAGCTTGCTTGGTTGGCCAAAAAGGGCGTATGCGTTTTTTCCTGAATATATTCAGGAAAAAACGCATACGCCCTTTTTGGCCAAGTGCATCATTGTCGACCTTCTGCCTCTTTTCCTATGCTTTAAATGCAATTCCAGTCTACCTCCTGAAATCGGTTTCCTGCAATTCTGCCCGGCTTTCAAGTCCTCTTGGCAGCCTTACTTCAGTATATTTTTGGATGATAGCTGTCATTTATAACTCTGCAGGTTTGTGAATTACAGTGCCCCTGAGCTCCTTTCTTCAACTCGCTTTCTTGTGAGCTGGCCGCAACACCGCAGGATTGCTTCAGGCCCTAATCTGGTTCCGGCATGGCACGCTGAGCCTTTGGTTAATTCCTCTTCCTGGTGGGAAATGAGAGTTAAATTTTCCCGTCCAGACACCTCCAGCTAGTCTCTCATTGGTTCTCCCTATTCCTGTTCATCTTCCGCGGAATTTGCAAACTGGGCCAAACAGGAGGTTAAAGGCACTGACTCTCCAAGTCGGGAGAGTGTTAGTAAAGCATCTGGAATGTTGCACCCGAGTCCCAGGGTACGAGAACTGAGACATATTTCAACACGTCTCCCGATCACACGGTTGATCATACTCTGGGTTCCTCATGCATGTTTTAGCTGAAGGAAGAATCCCTTAAACCTGGAGAGTTGAGACCCGTGGAATGGGTACCATGCAATATGACTTCAAAGGGTCTTCATTTGCTCACCAAAACTCTCCAATCCTATCACTGCTGCGTTTTTGCCCCTGTACTCACGATTGATTCACTTTCAGAGACATAGCAATCCATAGGTTTTAAGATACTTACTAGTCAGGTACATTATTAGGCGTTTAATATGGGGTTTTGAGTCCATTTCGTTGAGCAAGGAGTAGCTCTTGTCTATTACATATTTGGCTTAAGGAACTTTATCTGTGCTCATTTCAATCTCTGGTTTTATGCAGCACCCCAACTCACCTTTCCCCTTAAGCAAGCATAAGTTGGTTTTCTAAATTTGGGACCATGTTCTGTTTTGAAATTCAGTTCCTGTGTAGCCAAGTTTACATTCCGTGTATTAGTGATATCTTATGATGTTTCTTTTTCTGTGTGACTTATTTCAGTTAAAATCATCATACCTGAATCCACTCATTATGCTGCTATGGGCCTGATGACATAGATGTCATTGCTGAGTGATATTGCATTGTACGTAAGTACCACAACTTCTTTATCCATTTTTCGCTTTATGCGATATTGAACTTGTACCGTAAACGAGTTTCTTGTAAACAGAGCCATCCCAAACTTTGGGGTGGCTGTGTCTTTTTGATTTTAATTTCCCTAAGCTGCAGGACCATAAGTGGAAGTGCCCTAGGCTCTGTTGCTTTGTTTTTTAGATGTTTCAGGAAACACCATACACTTCTCCCGAGTGGCTGTTGGCAATTTACATCCCGCCCATCAGCATAACAAGGCTCCCAGTTCTCCATGGCCTGTCCTGCCTTTCTGGATTTTACACTTTTTTCAGATGGCCCTTTTGAGGGGGGGGAAGTGAGACTTCATTGTAGTGCAGATTTCCTTTGCAAGCTTGCTTGGTTGGCCAAAAAGGGCGTATGCGTTTTTTCCTGAATATATTCAGGAAAAAACGCATACGCCCTTTTTGGCCAAGTGCATCATTGTCGACCTTCTGCCTCTTTTCCTATGCTTTAAATGCAATTCCAGTCTACCTCCTGAAATCGGTTTCCTGCAATTCTGCCCGGCTTTCAAGTCCTCTTGGCAGCCTTACTTCAGTATATTTTTGGATGATAGCTGTCATTTATAACTCTGCAGGTTTGTGAATTACAGTGCCCCTGAGCTCCTTTCTTCAACTCGCTTTCTTGTGAGCTGGCCGCAACACCGCAGGATTGCTTCAGGCCCTAATCTGGTTCCGGCATGGCACGCTGAGCCTTTGGTTAATTCCTCTTCCTGGTGGGAAATGAGAGTTAAATTTTCCCGTCCAGACACCTCCAGCTAGTCTCTCATTGGTTCTCCCTATTCCTGTTCATCTTCCGCGGAATTTGCAAACTGGGCCAAACAGGAGGTTAAAGGCACTGACTCTCCAAGTCGGGAGAGTGTTAGTAAAGCATCTGGAATGTTGCACCCGAGTACCAGGGGACGAGAACTGAGACATATTTCAACACGTCTCCCGATCACACGGTTGATCATACTCTGGGTTCCACATGCATGTTTTAGCTGAAGGAAGAATCCCTTAAACCTGGAGAGTTGAGACCCGTGGAATGGGTACCATGCAATATGACTTCAAAGGGTCTTCATTTGCTCACCAAAACTCTCCAATCCTATCACTGCTGCGTTTTTGCCCCTGTACTCACGATTGATTCACTTTCAGAGACATAGCAATCCATAGGTTTTAAGATACTTACTAGTCAGGTACATTATTAGGCGTTTAATATGGGGTTTTGAGTCCATTTCGTTGAGCAAGGAGTAGCTCTTGTCTATTACATATTTGGCTTAAGGAACTTTATCTGTGCTCATTTCAATCTCTGGTTTTATGCAGCACCCCAACTCCCCTTTCCCCTTAAGCAAGCATAAGTTGATTTTCTAAATTTGGGACCATGTTCTGTTTTGAAATTCAGTTCCTGTGTAGCCAAGTTTACATTCCGTGTATTAGTGATATCTTATGATGTTTCTTTTTCTGTGTGAATTATTTCAGTTAGAATCATCATACCTGAATCCACTCATTATGCTGCTATGGGCCTGATGACATAGATGTCATTGCTGAGTGATATTGCATTGTACGTAAGTACCACAACTTCTTTATCCATTTTTCGCTTTATGCGATATTGAACTTGTACCGTAAACGAGTTTCTTGTAAACAGAGCCATCCCAAACTTTGGGGTGGCTGTGTCTTTTTGATTTTAATTTCCCTAAGCTGCAGGACCATAAGTGGAAGTGCCCTAGGCTCTGTTGCTTTGTTTTTTAGATGTTTCAGGAAACACCATACACTTCTCCCGAGTGGCTGTTGGCAATTTACATCCCGCCCATCAGCATAACAAGGCTCCCAGTTCTCCATGGCCTGTCCTGCCTTTCTGGATTTTACACTTTTTTCAGATGGCCCTTTTGACGGGGGGGAAGTGAGACTTCATTGTAGTGCAGATTTCCTTTGCAAGCTTGCTTGGTTGGCCAAAAAGTGCGTATGCGTTTTTTCCTGAATATATTCAGGAAAAAACGCATACGCCCTTTTTGGCCAAGTGCATCATTGTCGACCTTCTGCCTCTTTTCCTATGCTTTAAATGCAATTCCAGTCTACCTCCTGAAGTCGGTTTCCTGCAATTCTGCCCGGCTTTCAAGTCCTCTTGGCAGCCTTACTTCAGTATATTTTTGGATGATAGCTGTCATTTATAACTCTGCAGGTTTGTGAATTACAGTGCCCCTGAGCTCCTTTCTTCAACTCGCTTTCTTGTGAGCTGGCCGCAACACCGCAGGATTGCTTCAGGCCCTAATCTGGTTCCGGCATGGCACGCTGAGCCTTTGGTTAATTCCTCTTCCTGGTGGGAAATGAGAGTTAAATTTTCCCATCCAGACACCTCCAGCTAGTCTCTCATTGGTTCTCCCTATTCCTGTTCATCTTCCGCGGAATTTGCAAACTGGGCCAAACAGGAGGTTAAAGGCACTGACTCTCCAAGTCGGGAGAGTGTTAGTAAAGCATCTGGAATGTTGCACCCGAGTACCAGGGGACGAGAACTGAGACATATTTCAACACGTCTCCCGATCACACGGTTGATCATACTCTGGGTTCCACATGCATGTTTTAGCTGAAGGAAGAATCCCTTAAACCTGGAGAGTTGAGACCCGTGGAATGGGTACCATGCAATATGACTTCAAAGGGTCTTCATTTGCTCACCAAAACTCTCCAATCCTATCACTGCTGCGTTTTTGCCCCTGTACTCACGATTGATTCACTTTCAGACACATAGCAATCCATAGGTTTTAAGATACTTACTAGTCAGGTACATTATTAGGCGTTTAATATGGGGTTTTGAGTCCATTTCGTTGAGCAAGGAGTAGCTCTTGTCTATTCCATATTTGGCTTAAGGAACTTTATCTGTGCTCATTTCAATCTCTGGTTTTATGCAGCACCCCAACTCACCTTTCCCCTTAAGCAAGCATAAGTTGATTTTCTAAATTTGGGACCATGTTCTGTTTTGAAATTCAGTTCCTGTGTAGCCAAGTTTACATTCCGTGTATTAGTGATATCTTATGATGTTTCTTTTTCTGTGTGACTTATTTCAGTTAGAATCATCATACCTGAATCCACTCATTATGCTGCTATGGGCCTGATGACATAGATGTCATTGCTGAGTGATATTGCATTGTACGTAAGTACCACAACTTCTTTATCCATTTTTCGCTTTATGCGATATTGAACTTGTACCGTAAACGAGTTTCTTGTAAACAGAGCCATCCCAAACTTTGGGGTGGCTGTGTCTTTTTGATTTTAATTTCCCTAAGCTATAGGACCATAAGTGGAAGTGCCGTAGGCTCTGTTGCTTTGTTTTTTAGATGTTTCAGGAAACACCATACACTTCTCCCGAGTGGCTGTTGGCAATTTACATCCCGCCCATCAGCATAACAAGGCTCCCAGTTCTCCATGGCCTGTCCTGCCTTTCTGGATTTTACACTTTTTTCAGATGGCCCTTTTGACGGGGGGGAAGTGAGACTTCATTGTAGTGCAGATTTCCTTTGCAAGCTTGCTTGGTTGGCCAAAAAGGGCGTATGCGTTTTTTCCTGAATATATTCAGGAAAAAACGCATACGCCCTTTTTGGCCAAGTGCATCATTGTCGACCTTCTGCCTCTTTTCCTATGCTTTAAATGCAATTCCAGTCTACCTCCTGAAATCGGTTTCCTGCAATTCTGCCCGGCTTTCAAGTCCTCTTGGCAGCCTTACTTCAGTATATTTTTGGATGATAGCTGTCATTTATAACTCTGCAGGTTTGTGAATTACAGTGCCCCTGAGATCCTTTCTTCAACTCGCTTTCTTGTGAGCTGGCCGCAACACCGCAGGATTGCTTCAGGCCCTAATCTGGTTCCGGCATGGCACGCTGAGCCTTTGGTTAATTCCTCTTCCTGGTGGGAAATGAGAGTTAAATTTTCCCGTCCAGACACCTCCAGCTAGTCTCTCATTGGTTCTCCCTATTCCTGTTCATCTTCCGCGGAATTTGCAAACTGGGCCAAACAGGAGGTTAAAGGCACTGACTCTCCAAGTCGGGAGAGTGTTAGTAAAGCATCTGGAATGTTGCACCCGAGTACCAGGGGACGAGAACTGAGACATATTTCAACACGTCTCCCGATCACACGGTTGATCATACTCTGGGTTCCACATGCATGTTTTAGCTGAAGGAAGAATCCCTTAAACCTGGAGAGTTGAGACCCGTGGAATGGGTACCATGCAATATGACTTCAAAGGGTCTTCATTTGCTCACCAAAACTCTCCAATCCTATCACTGCTGCGTTTTTGCCCCTGTACTCACGATTGATTCACTTTCAGAGACATAGCAATCCATAGGTTTTAAGATACTTACTAGTCAGGTACATTATTAGGCGTTTAATATGGGGTTTTGAGTCCATTTCGTTGAGCAAGGAGTAGCTCTTGTCTATTACATATTTGGCTTAAGGAACTTTATCTGTGCTCATTTCAATCTCTGGTTTTATGCAGCACCCCAACTCACCTTTCCCCTTAAGCAAGCATAAGTTGATTTTCTAAATTTGGGACCATGTTCTGTTTTGAAATTCAGTTCCTGTGTAGCCAAGTTTACATTCCGTGTATTAGTGATATCTTATGATGTTTCTTTTTCTGTGTGACTTATTTCAGTTAGAATCATCATACCTGAATCCACTCATTATGCTGCTATGGGCCTGATGACATAGATGTCATTGCTGAGTGATATTGCATTGTACGTAAGTACCACAACTTCTTTATCCATTTTTCGCTTTATGCGATATTGAACTTGTACCGTAAACGAGTTTCTTGTAAACAGAGCCATCCCAAACTTTGGGGTGGCTGTGTCTTTTTGATTTTAATTTCCCTAAGCTGCAGGACCATAAGTGGAAGTGCCCTAGGCTCTGTTGCTTTGTTTTTTAGATGTTTCAGGAAACACCATACACTTCTCCCGAGTGGCTGTTGGCAATTTACATCCCGCCCATCAGCATAACAAGGCTCCCAGTTCTCCATGGCCTGTCCTGCCTTTCTGGATTTTACACTTTTTTCAGATGGCCCTTTTGATGGGGGGGAAGTGAGACTTCATTGTAGTGCAGATTTCCTTTGCAAGCTTGCTTGGTTGGCCAAAAAGGGCGTATGCGTTTTTTCCTGAATATATTCAGGAAAAAACGCATACGCCCTTTTTGGCCAAGTGCATCATTGTCGACCTTCTGCCTCTTTTCCTATGCTTTAAATGCAATTCCAGTCTACCTCCTGAAATCGGTTTCCTGCAATTCTGCCCGGCTTTCAAGTCCTCTTGGCAGCCTTACTTCAGTATATTTTTGGATGATAGCTGTCATTTATAACTCTGCAGGTTTGTGAATTACAGTGCCCCTGAGCTCCTTTCTTCAACTCGCTTTCTTGTGAGCTGGCCGCAACACCGCAGGATTGCTTCAGGCCCTAATCTGGTTCCGGCATGGCACGCTGAGCCTTTGGTTAATTCCTCTTCCTGGTGGGAAATGAGAGTTAAATTTTCCCGTCCAGACACCTCCAGCTAGTCTCTCATTGGTTCTCCCTATTCCTGTTCATCTTCCGCGGAATTTGCAAACTGGGCCAAACAGGAGGTTAAAGGCACTGACTCTCCAAGTCGGGAGAGTGTTAGTAAAGCATCTGGAATGTTGCACCCGAGTACCAGGGGACGAGAACTGAGACATATTTCAACACGTCTCCCGATCACACGGTTGATCATACTCTGGGTTCCACATGCATGTTTTAGCTGAAGGAAGAATCCCTTAAACCTGGAGAGTTGAGACCCGTGGAATGGGTACCATGCAATATGACTTCAAAGGGTCTTCATTTGCTCACCAAAACTCTCCAATCCTATCACTGCTGCGTTTTTGCCCCTGTACTCACGATTGATTCACTTTCAGAGACATAGCAATCCATAGGTTTTAAGATACTTACTAGTCAGGTACATTATTAGGCGTTTAATATGGGGTTTTGAGTCCATTTCGTTGAGCAAGGAGTAGCTCGTGTCTATTACATATTTGGCTTAAGGAACTTTATCTGTGCTCATTTCAATCTCTGGTTTTATGCAGCACCCCAACTCACCTTTCCCCTTAAGCAAGCATAAGTTGGTTTTCTAAATTTGGGACCATGTTCTGTTTTGAAATTCAGTTCCTGTGTAGCCAAGTTTACATTCCGTGTATTAGTGATATCTTATGATGTTTCTTTTTCTGTGTGACTTATTTCAGTTCAAATCATCATACCTGAATCCACTCATTATGCTGCTATGGGCCTGATGACATAGATGTCATTGCTGAGTGATATTGCATTGTACGTAAGTACCACAACTTCTTTATCCATTTTTCGCTTTATGCGATATTGAACTTGTACCGTAAACGAGTTTCTTGTAAACAGAGCCATCCCAAACTTTGGGGTGGCTGTGTCTTTTTGATTTTAATTTCCCTAAGCTGCAGGACCATAAGTGGAAGTGCCCTAGGCTCTGTTGCTTTGTTTTTTAGATGTTTCAGGAAACACCATACACTTCTCCCGAGTGGCTGTTGGCAATTTACATCCCGCCCATCAGCATAACAAGGCTCCCAGTTCTCCATGGCCTGTCCTGCCTTTCTGGATTTTACACTTTTTTCAGATGGCCCTTTTGAGGGGGGGGAAGTGATACTTCATTGTAGTGCAGATTTCCTTTGCAAGCTTGCTTGGTTGGCCAAAAAGGGCGTATGCGTTTTTTCCTGAATATATTCAGGAAAAAACGCATACGCCCTTTTTGGCCAAGTGCATCATTGTCGACCTTCTGCCTCTTTTCCTATGCTTTAAATGCAATTCCAGTCTACCTCCTGAAATCGGTTTCCTGCAATTCTGCCCGGCTTTCAAGTCCTCTTGGCAGCCTTACTTCAGTATATTTTTGGATGATAGCTGTCATTTATAACTCTGCAGGTTTGTGAATTACAGTGCCCCTGAGCTCCTTTCTTCAACTCGCTTTCTTGTGAGCTGGCCGCAACACCGCAGGATTGCTTCAGGCCCTAATCTGGTTCCGGCATGGCATGCTGAGCCTTTGGTTAATTCCTCTTCCTGGTGGGAAATGAGAGTTAAATTTTCCCGTCCAGACACCTCCAGCTAGTCTCTCATTGGTTCTCCCTATTCCTGTTCATCTTCCGCGGAATTTGCAAACTGGGCCAAACAGGAGGTTAAAGGCACTGACTCTCCAAGTCGGGAGAGTGTTAGTAAAGCATCTGGAATGTTGCACCCGAGTACCAGGGGACGAGAACTGAGACATATTTCAACACGTCTCCCGATCACACGGTTGATCATACTCTGGGTTCCACATGCATGTTTTAGCTGAAGGAAGAATCCCTTAAACCTGGAGAGTTGAGACCCGTGGAATGGTTACCATGCAATATGATTTCAAAGGGTCTTCATTTGCTCACCAAAACTCTCCAATCCTATCACTGCTGCGTTTTTGCCCCTGTACTCACGATTGATTCACTTTCAGAGACATAGCAATCCATAGGTTTTAAGATACTTACTAGTCAGGTACATTATTAGGCGTTTAATATGGGGTTTTGAGTCCATTTCGTTGAGCAAGGAGTAGCTCGTGTCTATTACATATTTGGCTTAAGGAACTTTATTTGTGCTCATTTCAATCTCTGGTTTTATGCAGCACCCCAACTCACCTTTCCCCTTAAGCAAGCATAAGTTGATTTTCTAAATTTGGGACCATGTTCTGTTTTGAAATTCAGTTCCTGTGTAGCCAAGTTTACATTCCGTGTATTAGTGATATCTTATGATGTTTCTTTTTCTGTGTGACTTATTTCAGTTAGAATCATCATACCTGAATCCACTCATTATGCTGCTATGGGCCTGATGACATAGATGTCATTGCTGAGTGATATTGCATTGTACGTAAGTACCACAACTTCTTTATCCATTTTTCGCTTTATGCGATATTGAACTTGTACCGTAAACGAATTTCTTGTAAACAGAGCCATCCCAAACTTTGGGGTGGCTGTGTCTTTTTGATTTTAATTTCCCTAAGCTATAGGACCATAAGTGGAAGTGCCCTAGGCTCTGTTGCTTTGTTTTTTAGATGTTTCAGGAAAGACCATACACTTCTCCCTAGTGGCTGTTGGCAATTTACATCCCGCCCATCAGCATAACAAGGCTCCCAGTTCTCCATGGCCTGTCCTACCTTTCTGGATTTTACACTTTTTTCAGATGGCCCTTTTGACCGGGGGGAAGTGAGACTTCATTGTAGTGCAGATTTCCTTTGCAAGCTTGCTTGGTTGGCCAAAAAGGGCGTATGCGTTTTTTCCTGAATATATTCAGGAAAAAACGCATACGCCCTTTTTGGCCAAGTGCATCATTGTCGACCTTCTGCCTCTTTTCCTATGCTTTAAATGCAATTCCAGTCTACCTCCTGAAATCGGTTTCCTGCAATTCTGCCCGGCTTTCAAGTCCTCTTGGCAGCCTTACTTCAGTATATTTTTGGATGATAGCTGTCATTTATAACTCTGCAGGTTTGTGAATTACAGTGCCCCTGAGCTACTTTCTTCAACTCGCTTTCTTGTGAGCTGGCCGCAACACCGCAGGATTGCTTCAGGCCCTAATCTGGTTCCGGCATGGCACGCTGAGCCTTTGGTTAATTCCTCTTCCTGGTGGGAAATGAGAGTTAAATTTGCCCGTCCAGACACCTCCAGCTAGTCTCTCATTGGTTCTCTCTATTCCTGTTCATCTTCCGCAGAAATTGCAAACTGGGCCAAACAGGAGGTTAAAGGCACTGACTCTCCAAGTCGGGAGAGTGTTAGTAAAGCATCTGGAATGTTGCACCCGAGTACCAGGGGAGGAAAACTGAGACATATTTGACCAAGTCTCCCGGTCACACTGTTGATCATACTCTGGGTTCCACATGCATGTTTTAGCTGAAGGAAGAATCCCTTAAACGTGGAGAGTTGAGACCCGTGGAATGGGTACCATTCAATATGACTTCAAAGGGTCTTCGTTTGCTCACCGAACCTCTCCAATCCTATCACTGCTGCGTTTATGCCCCTCCACACATGCTTGATTCTCTTTCGGAGACATAGCAATCCATAGATTTTAAGATATTACTAGTCAGGTACATTCTTAGGCGTTTAATATGGGGTTTTGAGTCCATTTCGTTGAGCAAGGAGTAGCTCGTGTCTATTACATATTTGGCTTAAGGAACTTTATTTGTGCTCATTTCAATCTCTGGTTTTATGCAGCACCCCAACTCACCTTTCCCCTTAAGCAAGCATAAGTTGATTTTCTAAATTTGGGACCATGTTCTGTTTTGAAATTCAGTTCCTGTGTAGCCAAGTTTACATTCCGTGTATTAGTGATATCTTATGATGTTTCTTTTTCTGTGTGACTTATTTCAGTTAGAATCATCATACCTGAATCCACTCATTATGCTGCTATGGGCCTGATGACATAGATGTCATTGCTGAGTGATATTGCATTGTACGTAAGTACCACAATTTCTTTATCCATTTTTCGCTTTATGCGATATTGAACTTGTACCGTAAACGAGTTTCTTGTAAACAGAGCCATCCCAAACTTTTGGGTGGCTGTGTCTTTTTGATTTTAATTTCCCTAAGCTATAGGACCATAAGTGGAAGTGCCCTAGGCTCTGTTGCTTTGTTTTTTAGATGTTTCAGGAAACACCATACACTTCTCCGGAGTGGCTGTTGGCAATTTACATCCCGCCCATCAGCATAACAAGGCTCCCAGTTCTCCATGGCCTGTCCTGCCTTTCTGGATTTTACACTTTTTTCAGATGGCCCTTTTGACTGGGGGAAGTGAGACTTCATTGTAGTGCAGATTTCCTTTGCAAGCTTGCTTGGTTGGCCAAAAAGTGTGTATGCGTTTTTTCCTGAATATATTCAGGAAAAAACGCATACGCCCTTTTTGGCCAAGTGCATCATTGTCGACCTTCTGCCTCTTTTCCTATGCTTTAAATGCAATTCCAGTCTACCTCCTGAAATCGGTTTCCTGCAATTCTGCCCCGCTTTCAAGTCCTCTTGGCAGGCTTACTTCAGTATATTTTTGGACGATAGCTGTGATTTATAACTCTGCAGGTTTGTTAATTACAGTGCCCCTGAGCTCCTTTCTTCAACTCGCTTTCTTGTGAGCTGGCCGCAACACCGCAGGATTGCTTCAGGCCCTTACCTGGTCTGGCATTGCACGCTGAGCCTTTGGTTAATTGCTCTTCCTGGTGGGAAATGAGAGTTAAATTTTCCCGTCCAGACACCTCCAGCTAGTCTCTCATTGGTTCTCCCTATTCCTGTTCATCTTCCGCAGAAATTGCAAACTGGGCCAAACAGGAGGTTAAAGGCACTGACTCTCCACGTCGGGAGAGTGTTAGTAAAGCATCTGGAATGTTGCACCCGAGTACCAGGGGAGGAAAACTGAGACATATTTGAACATGTCTCCCGATCACACGGTTGATCATACTCTGGGTTCCACATGCATGTTTTAGCTGAAGGAAGAATCCCTTAAACCTGGAGAGTTGAGACCCGTGGAATGGGTACCATGAAATATGACTTCAAAGGGTCTTCGTTTGCTCACCGAACCTCTCCAATCCTATCACTGCTGCGTTTATGACCCTCTACACATGCTTGATTCTCTTTCGGAGACATAGCAATCCATAGATTTTAAGATATTACTAGTCAGGTACATTCTTAGGCGTTTAATATGGGGTTTTGAGTCCATTTCATTGAGCAAGGAGTAGCTCTTGTCTATTACATATTTGGCTTAAGGAACTTTATTTGTGCTCATTTTAATCTCTCGTTTTATGCAGCACCCCAACTCACCTTTCCCCTTATGAAAGCATAAGTTGGTGTTCTCAATTTGAGACCCTCTTTTTTTTGTAATCCAGTTCCTGTGTAGCCAAGTTTACAGTCCATGTATTAGTGATATCTTGTGATGTTTCTTTTTCTGTGTGACTTATTTCAGTTAGAGTCATCATACCTGAATCCATTCATTATGCTGCTACGGGCCTGATGAGATAGATTTAATTGCTGAGTGATATTGCATTGTACGTAAGTACCACAACTTCTTTATCCATTTTTTGCTATCTGCGATATTGAACTTGTACCGTAAACGAGGTTCTTGTAAACAGAGCCATCCCAAACTTTGGGGTGGCTGTGTCTTTTTGATTTTAATTTCCCTAAGCTATAGGACCATAAGTGGAAGTGCCCTAGGCTCTGTTGCTTTGTTTTTTAGATGTTTCAGGAAACACCATACACTTCTCCCGAGTGGCTGTTGGCAATTTACATCCCGCCCATCAGCATAACAAGGCTCCCATTTCTCCATGGCCTGTCCTGCCTTTCTGGATTTTACACTTCATTCAGAGGGCCCTTTTGACCGGGGGGAAGTGAGACTTCATTGTAGTGCAGATTTCCTTTGCAAGCTTGCTTGGTTGGCCAAAAAGGGCGTATGCGTTTATTACTGAATATATTCAGGAAAAAACGCATACGCCCTTTTTGGCCAAGTGCATCATTGTGGACGTTCTGCCTCTTTTCCTATGCGTTAAATGCAATTCCAGTCTACCTCCTGAAATCGTCTTCCTGCAATTCTGCCCCGCTTTCAAGTCCTCTTGGCAGCCTTACTTCAGTATATTTTTGGATGATAGCTGTCATTTATAACTCTGCAGGTTTGTGAATTACAGTGCCCCGAGCACCTTTCTTCAACTCGCTTTCTTGTGAGCTGGCCGCAACAACGCAGAATTGGTTCAGGCCGTAATCTGGTTCCGGCACGGCACGCTGAGCCTTTGGTTAATTCCTCTTCCTGGTGGGAAATGAGAGTTAAATTTGCCCGTCCAGACACCTCCAGCTAGTCTCTCATTGGTTCTACCTATTCCTGTTCATCTTCCGCAGAAATTGCAAACTGGGCCAAACAGGAGGTTAAAGGCACTGACTCTCCAAGTCGGGAGAGTGTTAGTAAAGCGTCTGGAATGTTGCACCCGAGTACCAGGGGACGAGAACTGAGACATATTTGAACACGTCTCCCGATCACACGGTTGATCATACTCTGGGTTCCACATGCATGCTTTACCTGAAGGAAGAATCCCTTAAACCTGGAGAGTTGAGACCCGTGGAATGGGTACCATGCAATATGACTTCAAAGGGTCTTCATTTGCTCACCGAACCTCTCCAATCCTATCACTGCTGCGTTTATGCCCCTGTACACACGTTTGATTCTCTTTTGGAGACATAGCAATCGATAGGTTGTAAGATACTTACTAGTCAGGTATATCCTTAGGCATTTAATATGGGGTGTTGAGTCCATTTCGTTGAGCAAGGAGTAGCTCTTGTCTATTCCATATTTGGCTTAAGGAACTTTATCTGTGCTCATTTCAATCTCTGGTTTTATGCAGCACCCCAACTCACCTTTCCCCTTAAGCAAGCATAAGTTGGTTTTCTAAATTTGAGGCCATTTTCTCTTTGTAATCCAGTTCCTGTGTAGCCAAGTTTACATTCCGTGTATTAGATATATCTTATGATGTTTCTTTTTCTGTGTGACTTATTTCAGTTAGAATCATCATACGTGAATCCACTCATTATGCTGCTACGGGCCTGATGACATAGATTTCATTGCTGAGTGAAATTGCATTGTACCTAAGTACCACAACTTCTTTACCCATTTTTCACTTTCTGCAATATTGAACTAGTCCCATAAACGAGTTTCTTGTAAACAGAGCCGTCCCAAACTTAGGGGTGGCTGTGTCTTTTTTATTTTAATTTCCCTAAGCTATAGGGCCATAAGTGGAAGTGCCCTAGGCTCTGTTGCATTGTTTTTTAGATGTTTCAGGAAACACCATACACTTCTCCCGAGTGGCAGTTGGCAATATACATCCTGCCCATCAGCATAACAAGGCTCCCAGTTCTCCATGGCCTGTCCTGCCTGTCTGGATTTTACACTTTTTCCAGATGGCCCTTTTGACCGGGGGCAATTGAGACTTCATTGTAGTGCAGATTTCCTTTGCAAGCTTGCTTGGTTGGCCAAAAAGGGCGTATGCGTTTTTTCCTGAATATATTCAGGAAAAAACGCATACGCCCTTTTTGGCCAAGTGCATCATTGTCGACGTTTTGCCTCTTTTCCTATGCTTTAAATGCAATTCCAGTGTACCTCCTGAAATTGGTTTCCTGCAATTCTGCCCCGCTTTCAAGTCCTCTTGGCAGCCTTACTTCAGTATATTTTTGGACGATAGCTGTCATTTATAACTCTGCAGGTTTGTGAATTACAGTGCCCCTGAGCTCCTTTCTTCAACTCGCTTTCTTGTGAGCTGGCCGCAACACCGCAGGATTGCTTCAGGCCCTAATCTGGTTCCCCACGGCATGCTGAGACTTTGGTTAATTCCTCTTCCTGGTGGGAAATGAGAGTTAAATTTGCCCGTCCAGACACCTCCAGGTAGTCTCTCATTGGTCCTCCCTATTCCTGTTCATGTTCCGCAGAAATTGCACACTGGGCTAAAGAGGAGGTTAAAAGCACTGACTCTCCAAGTCGGGAGAGTGATAGTAAAGCGTCTGGAATGTTGCACCCGAGTACCAGGGGAGGAGAACTGAGACATATTTGAACACGTCTCCCGATCACACGGTTGATCATCCTCTGGGTTCCACATGAATGTTTTAGCTGAAGGAAGAATCCCTTAAACCTGGAGAGTTGAGACCCGTGGAATGGGTACCATGCAATATGACTTCAAAGGGTCTTCATTTGCTCACCGAACCTCTCCAATCCTATCACTGCTGCGTTTATGTCCCTGTACACACGCTTGATTGTCTTTCGGAGACATAGCAATCCATGGGTTTTAAGATACTTACTAGTCACGTACATACTTAGGTGTTTAATATGGGGTGTTGAGTCCATTTCGTTGGGCAAGGAGTAGCTCTTGTCTGTTACATATTTGGCTTAAGGAACTTTATCTGTGCTCATTTCAATCTCTGGTTTTATGCAGCACCCCAACTCACCTTTCCCCTTAAGCAAGCATAAGTTGGTTTTCTAAATTTGAGACCCTGTTCTGTTTTGTAATCCAGTTCCTGTGTAGCCAAGTTTACATTCCGTGTATTAGTGATATCTTATGATGTTTCTTTTTCTGTGTGACTTATTTCAGTTAGAATCATCATACCTGAATCCACTCATTATGCTGCTATGGGCCTGATGTCATAGATTTCATTGCTGAATGATATTGCATTGTACGTAAGTACCACAACTTCTTTATCCATTTTTTACTTTCTGCGATATTGAACTTGTACCGTAAACGAGGTTCTTGTAAACAGAGCCGTCCCAAACTTTGGGGTGGCTGTGTCTTTTTGATTTTAATTTCCCTAAGCTATAGGACCATAAGTGGAATTGACATAGGCTCTGTTGCTTTGTTTTTCAGATGTTTCAGGAAACACCATACACTTCTCCCTAGTGGCTGTTGGCAAATTACATCCCACCCATCAGCATAACAAAGCTCCCAGTTCTCCATGGCCTGTCCTGCCTTTCTGGATTTTACACTTTTTTCAGATGGCCCTTTTGACCGGGGCGAAGTGAGACGTCATTGTACTGCAGATTTCCTTTGCAAGCTTGCTTGGTTGGCCAAAAAGGGCGTATGCGTTTTTTCCTGAATATATTCAGGAAAAACCGCATACGCCCTTTTTGGCCAAGTGCATGATTGTCGACGTTCTGCCTCTTTTCCTATGCTTTAAATGCAATTCCAGTCTACCTCCTGAAATCGGTGTCCTGCAATTCTGCCCCGCTTTCAAGTCCTCTTGGCAACCTTACTTCAGTATATTTTTGGACGATAGCTGTCATTTATAACTCTGCAGGTTTGTGAATTACAGTGCCCCTGAGCTCCTTTCTTCAACTCGCTTTCTTGTGAGCTGGCCGCAACACCGCAGGATTGCTTCAGGCCCTAATCTTGTTCCGGCACGGCACGCTGAGCCTTTGGTTAATTCCTCTTCCTGGTGGGAAATGAGAATTAAATTTGCCCGTCCAGACACCTCCATCTTGTCTCTCATTGGTTCTCCCTATTCCTGTTCATCTTCCGCAGAAATTGCAAACTGGGCCAAACAGGAGGTTAAATTCACTGACTTTCCAAGTCGGGAGAGTGTTAGTAAAGCGTCTGGAATGTTGCACCCGAGTACCAGGGGACGAACACTGAGACATATTTGAACACGTCTCCCAATCACACGGTTGATCATACTCTGGGTTCCACATGCGTGTTTTAGCTGAAGGAAAAATCCCTTAAACCTGGAGAGTTGAGACCCGTGGAATGGGTACCATGCAATATGACTTCAAAGGGTCTTCATTTGCTCACTGAACCTCTCCAATCCTATCAGTGCTGCTTTTATGCCCCTGTACACACGCTTGATACTCTTTCGGAGACATAACAATCCATACGTTTTAATATACTTACTAGTCAGGTACATTCTTAGGTGTTTAATATGGGGTGTTGAGTCCATTTCGTTGAGCAAGGAGTATCTCTTGTCTATTCCATATTTGGCTTAAGGAACATTATCTGTGCTCATTTCAATCTCTGGTTTTATGCAGCACCCCAACTCACCTTTCCCCTTAAGCAAGCATAAGTTGGTTTTCTAAATTTGAGACCCTCTTCTGTTTTGTAATACAGTTGCTGTGTAGCCAAGTTTACATTCCGTGTATTAATGATATCTTATGATGTTTCTTTTTCTTGTGACTTATTTCAGTTAGAATCATCATACCTGAATGCACTCATTATGCTTCTACAGGCCTGATGACAGAGATTTCATTGCTGAGTGATATTGCATTGTACGTAAGTACCACAACTTCTTTATCCATTTTTCGCTTTCTGTGATATTGAACTTGTACCGTAAACGAGGGTCTTGTAAGCAGAGCCGTCCCAAACTTTGGGGTGGCTGTGTCTTTTTGATTTTAATTTCCCTAAGCTATAGGACCATAAGTGGAAGTGCCCTAGGCTCTGTTGCTTTGTTTCTTAGATGTTTCAGGAAACACCATACACTTCTCCCAAGTGGCTGTTGGCAATTTACATCCTGCACATTAGCATAACAAGGCTCCCAGTTCTCCATGGCCTGTCCTGCCTTTCTGGATTTTACACTTTTTTCAGATGGCCCTTTTGACCGGGGGGAAGTGAGACTTCATTGTAGTGCAGATTTCCTTTGCAAGCTTGCTTGGTTGGCCAAAAAGGGTGTATGCGTTTTTTCCTGAATATATTCAGGAAAAAACGCATACGCCCTTTTTGGCCAAGTGCATCATTGTCGACGTTCTGCCTCTTTTCCTATGCTTTAAATGCAATTCTAGTCTACCTCCTGAAATCGGTTTCCTGCAATTCTGTCCCGCTTTCAAGTCCTCTTGGCAGCCTTACTTCAGTATATTTTTGGATGATAGCTGTCATTTATAACTCTGCAGGTTTGTGAATTACAGTGCCCCTGAGCTCCTTTCTTCAACTCTCTTTCTTGTGAGCTGGCCGCAACACCGCAGGATTGCTTCAGGCCCTAATCTGGTTATGGCACGGCACGCTGAGCCTTTGGTTAATTCCTCTTCCTGGTGGGAAATGAGAGTTAAATTTTCCCGTCCAGACACCTCCAGCTAGTCTCTCATTGGTTCTCCCTATTCCTGTTCATCTTCCGCGGAAATTGCAAACTGGGCCAAACAGGAGGTTAAAGGCACTGACTCTCCAAGTTGGGAGAGAGTTAGTAATGCGTCTGGAATGTTGCACCCGAGTACCAGGGGACGAGAACTGAGACATATTGGAACACGTCTCCCGATCACACGGTTGATCATACTCTGGGTTCCACATGCATGTTTTAGCTGAAGGAAGAATCCCTTAAACCTGGAGAGTTGAGACCCGTGGAATGGGTACCATGCAATATGACTTCAAAGGGTCTTCATTTGCTCACCGAACCTCTCCAATCCTATCACTGCTGCGTTTATGCCCCTGTACACACGCTTGATTCTCTTTCAGAGACATAGCAATCCATAGGTTTTAAGATACTTACTAGTCAGGTACATTCTTAGGCGTTTAATATGGGGTGTTGAGTCCATTTCGTTGAGCAAGGAGTAGCTCTTGTCTATTCCATATTTGGCTTAAGGAAGTTTATCTGTGCTCATTTCAATCTCTGGTTTTATGCATCACCCCAACTCACGTTTCCCCTTAAGCAAGCATAAGTTGGTTTTCTAAATTTGAGACCCTCTTCTCTTTTGTAATCCAGTTCCTGTGTAGCCAAGTTTACATTCCGTGTATTAGTGATATCTTATGTTTCTTTTTCTGTGTGACTTATTTCAGTTAGAATCATCATACCTGAACCCACTCATTTTCTGCTACAGGCCTGTTGACATAGATTTCATTGCTGAGTGATATTGCATTGTACGTAAGTACCACAACTTCTTTATCCATTTTGCGCTTTCTGCGATATTGAACTTGTACCGTAAAAGAGGTTCTTGTAAACAGAGCCGTCCCAAACTTTGGGGTGGCTCTGTCTTTTTGATTTTAATTTCCCTAAGCTATAGGACCATAAGTGGAAGTGCCCTAGGCTCTGTTGCTTTGTTTTTTAGATGTTTCAGGAAACACCATACACTTCTCCCGAGTGGCTATTGGCAATATACATCCCGCCCATCAACATAACAAGGCTCCCAGTTCTCCATGGCCTGTCCTGCCTTTCTGGATTTTACACTTTTTTCAGATGGCCCTTTTGACTGGGGGGAAGTGAGACTTCATTGTAGTGCAGATTTCCTTTGCAAGCTTGCTTGGTTGGCCAAAAAGGGCGTATGCGTTTTTTCCTGAATATATTCAGGAAAAAACGCATACGCCCTTTTTGGCCAAGTGCATCATTGTCGACGTTCTGCCTCTTTTCCTATGCTTTAAATGCAATTCCTGTCTACCTCCTGAAATAGGTTTCCTGCAATTCTGCATTGCTTTCAATGCCTCTTCATAGCCTTACCTCAATATAATTTTTGAAAATAGTTGGCCTTTATAACTCTGCACGTTTTTGAATTGCAGTGGCCCTTAGCTCCATTTTTCAGCTCATATTTTTGTGATCTTGCCTCATAACCACAGGATTCCTTCAGGCCCTATTCTTCTTCTGGGGCACCTTGCTGTGCCTTTGGTTTATTCTTCTTACTGATGTGAAATTAGAGTGACATGTGCCCATTGAAACCGCTACAGCTTGTTTCTCACTGGTTTCCCCTATTCCCATTCATCCTCCGCACTAACTGCAGACTGTGCGATACCAGAACTTAAAGGCATTGACTCTCCATGTGAGGATGTTGTTAGTAAAGCGGCTGGAATGTCGATCCGGAGCCCCAGGAGAGGAAAAATGAGGTGCGTTTTAGAAACCTTTCCCGATCATATGGTATACCAGTCACTGGGTTTCCCAAGCATGGTTTAGCTGTAGGAAGATTCCCTTCAACCTGGATTGTTGGGACCCTTGGAATGAGTAGCATGAAGTATTGCATTAAACTTTTGGCAGTTGCTCACCAAAACTCACCAATCCTCTCAGCCCCAAGTGTCCAGCCTTATGTGTTATCCAGCTGTGGGTTTATATGTGGTCAATCCAGGTTGCATCACAGCCCCTGAGCAAATTTTGTAAGAATTTTTCTCTCTTTCATTGTTTCTGCGTTTTGTTTTTAAAATTTATTTCTATAATGGGGTTTAGCTCATTTTCACTGCTGTGTTTGTGCCGCTCTGCACACACTTGATTCCCTTATGGAGATATATCTATACATGGATTTTCTTTTTTTTTTTTTTTCTTTTGCGATACGTGGGCCTCTCACTGTTGTGGCCTCTCCCGCCGTGGAGCACAGGCTCCGGACGCGCAGGCTCAGCGGCCATGGCTCACGGGCCCAGCCACTCCGCGGCACATGGGATCCTCCCGGACCGGGGCACGAACCCGCGTCCCCTGCATCGGCAGGCGGACTCTCAACCACTGTGCCACCAGGGAAGCCCAATACATGGATTTTAAGATTCTTATTACTCAGATATATTTCTCTGTGGTTTATAAGGTGTGTTGAGGCCAGTTCATTGAGCAAGGTGTAGATCTTGTCTAATATCTATTTGGTTTATTGAACGGTATCTGTGCTAATTTCAAACTCTGGTTTTATGCATCACCCCACCTCTCCTTTCCCCTTAAGCTGACATAAGTGTGTTTTCTAAATGTGAGACACTGTTCTGTTCTGTAATTCATTTCTTGTGCAGCCATATTTACCCTCCCTCTATAAGTGATATCTTATGATATGTTTCTTTTTCTGTTTGACTTATTTCAAGTAGTATTATCGGACCTAAATCCACTCTTTATCCTTCTACTAGCCTTATTACATTGATTTCATGGTGAAGAGATATTCCATTGTACATAAGTACCACATCTTCTTTATCCATTGTTCTCTTTCCTGGGATATTTAAGGTGTACTGAAGTTGAGGTTCTTGTAAACAGAGTAGCCCTAAACTGTGGTGTACTTGTGTCTTGTTGATTTTTAGACTTCCCTAGATATATTCCCATGATTGGAAGTGTCCTATGCTCTGTAGCTCTGTTTTTTAGATGATTTAGGAACCACCATACACTTTTCCAGAGTGGCTCTCGGCAGTTCACACACTGCCCATCAGCGTATAAAGGCTCCCTGTTCTCCATGGCCTGTCCTGCATTTCTGGTTTTTACAATTTTTTAGGATGGCCCTTTTGACCGGTGGGAAATGAGACTTCTTTGTTGTGCACATTTGCATTGCTTGCTTGCTTCGTTGCCCATAAAGTGCGTATGCGTTTTTTCCTGGATATAATCAGGAAAAACACATACGCCCTTTTGGGCCAACTGCATCATTGTCGAAATTCTGCCATTTTTCATGTGCTTTAAAGACGAGTCCAATCTATCTCTTGAAATCTGTTTCTTGCAATTCTGTCTTGCATTCAGATCCTCTTCTTTCCCTTACCTCAACATAGTTTTGGACGTTAGTTTTCATTTATAACTCTGCAGGTTTGTGAATTGCAGTGACCCTGAGCTCCATTTTTTAAGTTGCTCTTTTGTGAGCTGGCCTCAAACCCGCAGGATTGCTTCAGGCCCTATTTTGGCTCCGGCGAGGCGGGCTGAGCCTTTTTTCAATTCTTATTCTTAATGGGAAATTAGAGTGATATGTGCCCGTCCAAACCCCTACAACTATTCTCTCATTGGTTCCCCCTCTTCCCGTTCATCCTCCTCACAATTTGCAAAATGTGTGAAACAGAAGTTTAAATGTGCTGATTCTCCAAGTGGGGAGATTCTAAGTAACGTGGCTGGAATGGTGAACAGGAGCACCAGGAGAGGATAAATGAGCTGCATTTTAGACACATCTCCCGATCACATGGTGTACAGTCCTCTGGGTTTTCCATGCATGTTTTAGCTGTAGGAAGATCCCTTGAACCTGCAGATTTGGGACCCATTGAATGGGTACCAGGTAGTATTACTTTAAAGGGTGTGCATTTCCTCACCCAACCTCACATTTCTCTTAGTGTAAACAGTTTCCAGCCTTATGTCTCATCCTGCTGTGGGTCTAGATGTGTTCAATCCATGTTGCATCACCGTCCCTGAGGAAAAGTTGTAAGAGGTTTTCTCTGTCTCTCTGTCGTTTATTTTTTTCAATTTATTACTATATTGGTTACAGCTGATTTTCAAAGCTCTGTTTCTTGCTGCTGTACATCCACTTGATTCATGTACAGAGAGACATCAGTAAATTCTTTTTCAGATTCTTACCAGTTGTATATATTCTTTTCCGTTGACTTGAGTGTGCTGAGTGCAGTTCTTTTAGCTACCGTGTAGGCCTTGTTGATTATCAGTTTGGTATTTGGAATGGTATCTTTGCTAATTTCAACCTCCTGGATGATGCCTCACCCCTCCCCACCTTTCCCGTTTAGCAGCCTTATGCGTGTTTCCTACATATTTGACTATGTTTTTGTTTTGTAATTTATTTCATGTGTAGCCATTTTGGATTCCACCTTTAAGTGATATCTTATGATATGTGTCTTTTTCTTTTTGAATTATGTCACTTAGAATGATCATACGTAACTCCTCCGGAGTTGTTACAACTGGCCATAGTTCATTGATTTCCAGGCTGAATAATATTCTACTCTACCTAAGTACCACATCTCTATCCACTTTTTCCCTCCAGAGACATTTAAGTTATATCCTAGTCGAGGATCTTTTAAACAGAGAGGGGGTAAACATTGGGGTGCCTGTGTCCTCTCGATTTTTGTTTTTCCCAAGATATACGCCCATGAGTGCAAGTGCCCTATGCTCTGTAGCTCATTTTTTAGATGCTTTAGTAAACACAATACACTTCTCCAGAATGGCCGTTGGCAATATACATTTCCACTATAAGTCTCACAGGGCTCCCTCTTCTCCTTGCCATGTCCTGCATTTCTGTTGTTTACGCTTTATGAGGATGGCTCTTCTGACTGATGCGAAGTGATATCTTTTGTAGTATTGACTTCCAGTGCCCACCTGTTTGCTTGGCTAAAAAAGTGTATGCCCTTTTCTTGAATATATACAGAAAAAAACGCATACACCCTTTTTGGCCAACTGCAATGTTGGCAATGTTCAGCTCCTTTTCTTGTGCTTAATGGCGAGTCCTTTCTACCTCCTCAGATCCCTTTCCTGCCATTCTCCCTTGCTTACAAGTCCTTTTCTCTGACTTTCCTCAAGACATTTTTCAGTGATGGATATTTTCAACTCTGCAGTTTCGTGAATTTTACTGCCCCTGAGTTCCATTTTTCAACTTGTGTTTATGGGAACTGGCCACAAAGCAGCAGGATTTCCTCAAGCCCTATACTGTTTCCATGGGCAACCCTAGCCTTTGGTCAATTCGTCTTCCTGATTGGAAATTAGAGTGACATGTGCCTGTCTGAACACCTAGGACTTGTCTCTCATTGTTCCTCATCCTTCCGCTTCATCCTCTGGACAAATTCCAAACTGTACGCAACAGGATGTTGACAGTGCTGACATCTCCAAGTGGGGAGACTGTTAGTAAAGACGCTGGAGGGGTGAACCCGAGCACCAGGAGATGAGGAGATGAGATTCCTTTTCCAAACTCTTCCCGATCAGACGGTATACCATCCTCTGGGTGTGACAGACATGTTTTAGCAGTAGGAAGAGTCCCATTCATGTAAGGAGAAAACCAGGGCTTTTTCAAAATCAGTGTCTGCCCGAAACCCAAACTGGGGAATTTTTTAAGCTACGGCTACACATATGTTCTTTAAGGGCCTGGGGAAGTAGGCAGAGTCCAAACTTTAGATGATTGAAGTCTTCAGGGTCAGAAGCACTCACCACCAGCTTCCCTTAGGTTACACTTTAACTGTCATTGATAGATGACAATGACAATAAAAATATCTATTCTTTTCCAGATTATTTCCCCTTATAGGTTATTGCAAAATGTTGAGTGTAGTTCCCTGTGCTATACAGTAGTTCCTTGTTGATGATCTATTTTATACATAGCAGTGTGTATGTGTTAATCCCAAACTGTTAATTTATCCCTCCTCCCACCTTTCCCCTTTGGTAATAATAAATTATAAGATTTTATACTTCTCAGAAATGGGGGAGCTGAAAGAGAGGTATCATTTTCAATGGAAAAGCATTTAAAACAAGATTGAAGCTTTAACCAAGATTATTAGATGTACATCCTTGGAAAGAAATCACTTCGTTTCTCTAATATTGACCTGGCAAATAAGACAAACCTTTTCACTGAACTTGCTTATAATAAAGTGATGGAAATACCAAATGGAAGTGTTAGAAACATCTTATTTTACCCGAGCCTTATACACTGTTCTATGTTAACTACAGTTTGGCTCACACATCTGTTCATTGAGGTTACAATAGTCTCAATTTCTGTTACTGATCCTCCAGAGTGGACCCCAACAAGTGTCCCCCTGCCCAGTGTCATTGGGGCCAACAGATCGAGACTGAGTTTGGTTCAGAAGCAAAGGATCAGAGAATGGAGAGGTGAGAGCATGCACTACCCCGTGGGCTGTGGGCTGGGCTGTTGTGTAGAGATCCTGTCAGAGTCAGTGGGAGGGAGGGGGCGGAGCTCTCGAGGGCCGGGGTGGCTGCAGCTCAGGCTCTATATCGCGGAGTCTGCACTGGGCCCCAGGAGCTGAGGTGTCGTCCCAGCCATTCTGCACTAGGAAATCTGGTCTGAAGTGCCGGGTGTGGAACCTCTGCATGCGGGACCCTAGGAGCACATGAAATTAGACAAAGCACAAAGGATAAAAAAGGTTAGACTTGACTTTATTGCCCAGATTCTATTTTTATCTCCCAGGGATTTTTAATGGGCTTTGCTGGGGACAAACCCCTCCTCTGCTTTTTGTCCCGTTCCTCATTCTTGGAGTGCTGAGGGTGCAGACCCTTCTTCTGTAACTGCTGAGTGCTGAGTTGGGAGCCCTCATACCCGGGAGCGAGGGTCAGAGCTTCTCCCCAGCAGCCTCCAGGTGACGTTGATTGTCCCCAGGCCCCCTGCCTCCCTGCTCGTCCACCTGAGCACCAGCATTGGAAGTGTTATAGATTCTAATGACCTTTAAGGGTCCAGGAAAGAGATGTGCAGAGACGCTGTGGGGGCCGGTTTCACCCCGCCCCACATTTGTTCGGCCACCTTAGGCTGACCGTTTCTGCCAGCCTAGATGCTCTGACCAGTAGTCTGCGCTTTCTTCAATTAGGCCCCTGAATTAACGTACAAACAGCACCAGGTGTCAGAGCCCTGCCTGCTCAACTCCCAGACAGTCCAGGGTCAGTGGTGATCAAGGACCATGATGGCCACTGTGTCAACAGCCTTTTGAAGTAAACAGGAGTCCAGCTGGTCTTATTGGCCACCATCATCATGGTGTCTGTAGGCTTTTCTATGGTGACAGTGTGATATACGGTTCCCCCGCCAAGATTATTAGCTCCCCTCTGGGTGCAGTAAGTCCTGCAAGCAGTAGTCTACTCTTTTGGGACACACTCTTGTTGTTTTATGAGAGAAACTCCAGGTCAAGTGATGTTCACACAAGTCGTCATGGTGCCCTGTTGCCCCCGGTTATCTCTCTGGATGTTGGAGTTGGAGGGCCTCCTCACTCGAGGTTGGTGTGCCCATGGAGCGAACCCTGCAACTTCAGGGCATGGTTGGTGGTTAGGATCACCACGTGGGGTCCTTTTCCCTTAGGAGGGAGGTGGCCTTTTGGGCTGCTGATTTCCAGGTTTTTAGATACCACCAGTATCTTGGCCAGATGTGGCAGTGGGCCAAGCCCCTTGGTGCCCGTAGTTTATCCTACCTGGATGGCATTCTTGCATTGTTCCATTTCAAGTGGTCCCAGTTTTTGCACTAATTCTCCAATGGCGATTCACCTTTCACCGGGAATGTAAAGGTCAAAGGGTTTAGCTAAATTAGGGAGTTCCAGGGCAAGGGTCTGAATTGACTGCTCTTTCCATTCTTGAAAGGCCACTTCTGGATTCTATTCAAAAGGATCATCATCTTTTCCTTTCAGTGTTTCATATAGAGGCCCAGCTAGTAGACTGTAGTTAGGGATCCAGAAGCAGCAAACCCTGGCCTCCCCAGGAACCCCTAAGCTGTCTTCTAGTTTTAGAAAGGGGTAAGGCTGAAAATGGTTTCTTCCCTTTCCTGGGATGGGCTTCTCCGACCTTCTGTGAGAACGAAGCCCAGGCAGGTCACCGCAGTCTGTGATATTTGAGCTTTTTCTTGGACAACTTCTATCCTTTATTGGCTTGGTAGTTCAGAGGCCTCCTTAGTAGGGCTGGCGATCAGAATGTCGTCTGCGTACTGAAGGAGGGTTTCCTTTTCCAGAGGTAGAACTTTTAGGTCTTTAGCTAAGCTTTCCCCAAAGATGGTGTGGGAATTTTTGCACCCTTGGGGCAAGACGGCCCGGAAGTATTGTTTTAGTTGTATGTTGAGTCCTGCCACTCACAAGCCAAAATTTCTTGTGACTCTGGGACTAATGGAATACAAAAGAAGGCATCATTGAAGACTAATACAGAATACCATGTCCTGGTGGTTGGTAGAATGACCAGCAGGGTGTAGGAATTAGGAGCAGCTGGAGGTATATCCTCGGTGGCTTCACTGACTGTCCTGACATCATTTACCAGGTCCCCAGCAGCCCATGGGGCTCTCGTGGTCAGACCAATCCCAGAATATGGAGCTCACCTGGGCAGGTACCCCACCCCCACCCCAGCCCACGGGGCTCTCGTGGTCAGGCCCCTCCCAGGATACAGATCTACCCTTGCAGGTACTGTGGCAGGGCTGGGCACACAGGAACCGTGCACATAGCCCTCATTGCAGAGCACCCCCAGCTCACCTGTCGCTCAGAGCTGACACAGAGCACCTCAGAGCAGGACTTGAACTAACAAACAGCAGCTGCGACAGGTCTGTGACCCTGGGCATCACTCTGTGCGGCCTCCCTCCACCTGGTCTTCCAGAGACTTCCACTGCACCCGGGGCACCAGGCCTCTGTCTCCAACCACCACCCACCCCTCCTCTCCCTGACTCCTGGGTTCCTCTCATTAGGAGAGGGTTTTCTTGAAGTTGTCTCCCACTCATGGGCCAGATAAAATGATTAGAAAACAAGCCAAAGCTGCAGCCCCTTGTCTATCCTGACTCTCAGGAGCCCACACCTGTTCCTTGGACCTGGCAGGTTCAGCAAGTTCCATTTTCTGCAACTGTGAGCCCCTGAGGGATGATGATTGGCTGACCTGGGCAGCCTTACCGTGCCGGCCAGCCCTCCCCAGGTGTGCCTGGGTTGAGATCAATATAAATACCACTCCAGGCAGCAAGAGGCCCTGCAGCCGTGCCTGACACCATTTTCTCTGCCCTGTCAGCAGTCTCGGGGCTGGGCTGGTGGGAGGGAGTGAGAGGCCACGGCTTTGTGGGTAGCCCAGTGTGAGTGGGGCTCTGCTGGACTTTCTGCAGCAGTTGCCAGGCTGCCACCTGCTAAAGAAGAGGATGTGTCACCCATACCTGCTGCTGGAATTTCTCCCTGGGCAGAGGTGAGGAAGGAAAAAAGCAGTGGGGGCAGGGACAGGACGGGTATCTCAGGCAGGGAAATGGAAATCTTCCAGAAGAGCACCCAGGGCCAGGACCATCCTGGCTGGCCTGCAGGCACCAAGTCGGCCGGTATGCTGTCACTCGTGTGGCTCTATGGCCCTTCCTCTAGGCTTTCAAGTCCTTGTATATATTCAGGTGTTTTACCTGGGACGGGTGGGAATAGTTCAGCAGCAACTGGCCTGGGGCTCAGCTCACGTTTACTCACAGATGCCTCAGCACGGTGCCCCAGCTTTGCAATGAGGACGCTTGTTGCGTGGGGGCTGCTGGCTGAATGGGAGACGATTCCCCACCACTGACCAACTTCAGAATTGTTTACAACTGGAGCAAGTGCCCTGATACGGTTTTCCTCTGTGGAACTGGTGGGTTCTGTGTTTTTTTTCTCTTTTTCGTTTTTGGTTCAAGGTAGATTTTATTCCTCTTTTTTGTATTTACAGATATAAGCATGGAAATAATTTATTCATATAAATACATGTATGTGAAGGGAATAATTGTTTTTTCTGTTTTATTTTTTAAATTTTATTTCTTTTTAATTTTGAATTTTATTTTATATTTTTATACAGCAGGTTCTTATTGGTTATCTATTTTATACATATAAATGTATACATGCCAATCCCAGTCTCTCAACTCCTCCCACCACCACCCCCCCCAACAGCTTTCCCCCCTTGTTGTCCATACGTTTGTTGTCTACATCTGTTGCTCTATTTATGCCTTGCAAAATGGTTAACCTGCACAGTTTTTCTAGGTTCCACATATATGCATGAATATATAAGATTTGTTTTTCTCTTTCTGACTTACTTCACTCTGTATGACAGTCTCTAGATCCATCGACGTCTCTACAAATGACCCAATTTCATTCCTTTTCATGGCTTAGTAATATTCCATTTTATATATGTACCACAGCTTTATGCATTCGTCTGTCTGTGGGCATTTAGGTTGCTTCCATTAGCTCGATATTGTAAAGAGTGATACAATGAACATTGTGGTGAATGTCTCTTTTTGATTTATGGTTTTGTCTGGGTATATGTCCAGAACTGGGATTGCTGTATCATATGGTAATTCTACTGTTAGTTTCTTAAGAAACTCCATATTGTTCTCCATAGTGACTGTATCAATTTATATTCCCAACAGTAGTGGAAGAGGGTTCCTTTTCTCCACACATTTCCAGCATTTTTTGTTTGTAGATTTTCTGATGATGCCCATTCTACCAGGTGTGAGGTGATACCTCATTGTTGAGTCCATTTTGTTGAGCAAGGGGTAGGTCTTGTCTATTACATATTTAGCTTATGGAACGGTATCTGTGCTAATTTCAAACTCTGCTTTTATGCAGCACCACAACTCACCTTCCCCCTTAAGCAAGCATAAGTTGGTTTTCTAAACATGAGACCCTGTTCTGTTTTGTAATTCAGTTCATGTGTAACCAAGTTCACATTCCATGTATTAGTGATACCTTATGATGTTTCTCTTTCTGTGTGACTTTTTTCACTTAGAATCACCGTGCCTCAATCCACTCACTATGCTGGTACGGGCCTGGTGACATAGTTTTCATTGCTGAAAGGTATTCTGTTGTACGTAAGTACCGCAACTTCTTTATCCATTATTTGCTCTCTGGCATATTTAACTTGTGCTGAAGAAGAGGTTCCTGTAAAAGAGCCGTCCCAAATTTTGGGGTGGCTGTGTCTTTTTGATTTTAATTTCCCTAAGCTATAGGACCATAAGTGGAAGTGCCCTAGGCTCTGTTGCTTTGTTTTTTAGATGTTTCAGGAAACACCATACACTTCTCCCGAGTGGCTATTGGCAATTTACAACCTGCCCATCAGCATAACAAGGCTCCCAGTTCTCCATGGCCTGTCCTGCCTTTCTGGATTTTACACTTTTTTCAGATGGCCCTTTTGACCGGGGGAAGTGAGACTTCATTGTAGTGCAGATTTCCTTTGCAAGCTTGCTTGGTTGGCCAAAAAGGGCGTATGCGTTTTTTCCTGAATATATTCAGGAAAAAACGCATACGCCATTTTTGGTCAAGTGCATCATTGTGGACGTTCTGCCTCTTTTCCTATGCTTTAAATGCAATTCCAGTCTACCTCTTGCAATCGGTTTCCTGCAATTCTGCCCCGCATTCAAGTCCTCTTGGCAGCCTTACTTCAGTATATTTTTGGACGATAGCTTCATTTATAACTCTGCAGGTTTGTGAATTCAGTGCCACTGAGTTCCTTTCTTCAACTCGCTTTCTTGTGAGCTGGCCGCAACACCGCAGGATTGCTTCAGGCCCTAATCTGGTTCCGGCACGGCACGCTGAGCCTTTGGTTAATTCCTCTTCCTGGTGGGAAATGAGAGTTAAATTTGCCCGTCCAGACACCTCCACCTAGTCTCTCATTGGTTCTCCCTATTCCTGTTCATCTTCCGCAGAAATTGCAAACTGGGCCAAGCAGGAGGTTAAAGGCACTGACTCTCCAAGTCGGGAGAGTGTTAGTAAAGCATCTGGAATGTTGCACCCGAGTACCAGGGGACGAGAACTGAGACATATTTCAACACGTCTCCCGATCACACGGTTGATCATACTCTGGGTTCCACATGCATGTTTTAGCTGAAGGAAGAATCCCTTAAACCTGGAGAGTTGAGACCCGTGGAATGGGTACCATGCAATATGACTTCAAAGGGTCTTCATTTGCTCACCAAAACTCTCCAATCCTATCACTGCTGCGTTTCTGCCCCTGTACTCACGATTGATTCACTTTCAGAGACATAGCAATCCATAGGTTTTAAGATACTTACTAGTCAGGTACATTATTAGGCGTTTAATATGGGGTTTTGAGTCCATTTCGTTGAGCAAGGAGTAGCTCTTGTCTATTACATATTTGGCTTAAGGAACTTTATCTGTGCTCATTTCAATCTCTGGTTTTATGCAGCACCCCAACTCACCTTTCCCCTTAAGCAAGCATAAGTTGATTTTCTAAATTTGGGACCATGTTCTGTTTTGAAATTCAGTTCCTGTGTAGCCAAGTTTACATTCCGTGTATTAGTGATATCTTATGATGTTTCTTTTTCTGTGTGACTTATTTCAGTTAGAATCATCATACCTGAATCCACTCATTATGCTGCTATGGGCCTGATGACATAGATGTCATTGCTGAGTGATATTGCATTGTACGTAAGTACCACAACTTCTTTATCCATTTTTCGCTTTATGCGATATTGAACTTGTACCGTAAACGAGTTTCTTGTAAACAGAGCCATCCCAAACTTTGGGGTGGCTGTGTCTTTTTGATTTTAATTTCCCTAAGCTATAGGACCATAAGTGGAAGTGCCCTAGGCTCTGTTGCTTTGTTTTTTAGATGCTTCAGGAAACACCATACACTTCTCCCGAGTGGCTGTTGGCAATGTACATCCCGCCCATCAGCATAACAAGGCTCCCAGTTCTCCATGGCCTGTCCTGCCTTTCTGGATTTTACACTTTTTTCAGATGGCCCTTTTGACGGGGGGGAAGTGAGACTTCATTGTAGTGCAGATTTCCTTTGCAAGCTTGCTTGGTTGGCCAAAAAGGGCGTATGCGTTTTTTCCTGAATATATTCAGGAAAAAACGCATACGCCCTTTTTGGCCAAGTGCATCATTGTCGACCTTCTGCCTCTTTTCCTATGCTTTAAATGCAATTCCAGTCTACCTCCTGAAATCGGTTTCCTGCAATTCTGCCCGGCTTTCAAGTCCTCTTGGCAGCCTTACTTCAGTATATTTTTGGATGATAGCTGTCATTTATAACTCTGCAGGTTTGTGAATTACAGTGCCCCTGAGCTCCTTTCTTCAACTCGCTTTCTTGTGAGCTGGCCGCAACACCGCAGGATTGCTTCAGGCCCTAATCTGGTTCCGGCATGGCACGCTGAGCCTTTGGTTAATTCCTCTTCCTGGTGGGAAATGAGAGTTAAATTTTCCCGTCCAGACACCTCCAGCTAGTCTCTCATTGGTTCTCCCTATTCCTGTTCATCTTCCGCGGAATTTGCAAACTGGGCCAAACAGGAGGTTAAAGGCACTGACTCTCCAAGTCGGGAGAGTGTTAGTAAAGCATCTGGAATGTTGCACCCGAGTACCAGGGGACGAGAACTGAGACATATTTCAACACGTCTCCCGATCACACGGTTGATCATACTCTGGGTTCCACATGCATGTTTTAGCTGAAGGAAGAATCCCTTAAACCTGGAGAGTTGAGACCCATGGAATGGGTACCATGCAATATGACTTCAAAGGGTCTTCATTTGCTCACCAAAACTCTCCAATCCTATCACTGCTGCGTTTTTGCCCCTGTACTCACGATTGATTCACTTTCAGAGACATAGCAATCCATAGGTTTTAAGATACTTACTAGTCAGGTACATTATTAGGAGTTTAATATGGGGTTTTGAGTCCATTTCGTTGAGCAAGGAGTAGCTCTTGTCTATTACATATTTGACTTAAGGAACTTTATCTGTGCTCATTTCAATCTCTGGTTTTATGCAGCACCCCAACTCACCTTTCCCCTTAAGCAAGCATAAGTTGATTTTCTAAATTTGGGACCATGTTCTGTTTTGAAATTCAGTTCCTGTGTAGCCAAGTTTACATTCCGTGTATTAGTGATATCTTATGATGTTTCTTTTTCTGTGTGACTTATTTCAGTTAGAATCATCATACCTGAATCCACTCATTATGCTGCTATGGGCCTGATGACATAGATGTCATTGCTGAGTGATATTGCATTGTACGTAAGTACCACAACTTCTTTATCCATTTTTCGCTTTATGCGATATTGAACTTGTACCGTAAACGAGTTTCTTGTAAACAGAGCCATCCCAAACTTTGGGGTGGCTGTGTCTTTTTGATTTTAATTTCCCTAAGCTATAGGACCATAAGTGGAAGTGCCCTAGGCTCTGTTGCTTTGTTTTTTAGATGCTTCAGGAAACACCATACACTTCTCCCGAGTGGCTGTTGGCAATGTACATCCCGCCCATCAGCATAACAAGGCTCCCAGTTCTCCATGGCCTGTCCTGCCTTTCTGGATTTTACACTTTTTTCAGATGGCCCTTTTGACGGGGGGGAAGTGAGACTTCATTGTAGTGCAGATTTCCTTTGCAAGCTTGCTTGGTTGGCCAAAAAGGGCGTATGCGTTTTTTCCTGAATATATTCAGGAAAAAACGCATACGCCCTTTTTGGCCAAGTGCATCATTGTCGACCTTCTGCCTCTTTTCCTATGCTTTAAATGCAATTCCAGTCTACCTCCTGAAATCGGTTTCCTGCAATTCTGCCCGGCTTTCAAGTCCTCTTGGCAGCCTTACTTCAGTATATTTTTGGATGATAGCTGTCATTTATAACTCTGCAGGTTTGTGAATTACAGTGCCCCTGAGCTCCTTTCTTCAACTCGCTTTCTTGTGAGCTGGCCGCAACACCGCAGGATTGCTTCAGGCCCTAATCTGGTTCCGGCATGGCACGCTGAGCCTTTGGTTAATTCCTCTTCCTGGTGGGAAATGAGAGTTAAATTTTCCCGTCCAGACACCTCCAGCTAGTCTCTCATTGGTTCTCCCTATTCCTGTTCATCTTCCGCGGAATTTGCAAACTGGGCCAAACAGGAGGTTAAAGGCACTGACTCTCCAAGTCGGGAGAGTGTTAGTAAAGCATCTGGAATGTTGCACCCGAGTACCAGGGGACGAGAACTGAGACATATTTCAACACGTCTCCTGATCACACGGTTGATCATACTCTGGGTTCCACATGCATGTTTTAGCTGAAGGAAGAATCCCTTAAACCTGGAGAGTTGAGACCCGTGGAATGGGTACCATGCAATATGACTTCAAAGGGTCTTCATTTGCTCACCAAAACTCTCCAATCCTATCACTGCTGCGTTTTTGCCCCTGTACTCACGATTGATTCACTTTCAGAGACATAGCAATCCATAGGTTTTAAGATACTTACTAGTCAGGTACATTATTAGGAGTTTAATATGGGGTTTTGAGTCCATTTCGTTGAGCAAGGAGTAGCTCTTGTCTATTACATATTTGGCTTAAGGAACTTTATCTGTGCTCATTTCAATCTCTGGTTTTATGCAGCACCCCAACTCACCTTTCCCCTTAAGCAAGCATAAGTTGATTTTCTAAATTTGGGACCATGTTCTGTTTTGAAATTCAGTTCCTGTGTAGCCAAGTTTACATTCCGTGTATTAGTGATATCTTATGATGTTTCTTTTTCTGTGTGACTTATTTCAGTTAGAATCATCATACCTGAATCCACTCATTATGCTGCTATGGGCCTGATGACATAGATGTCATTGCTGAGTGATATTGCATTGTACGTAAGTACCACAACTTCTTTATCCATTTTTCGCTTTATGCGATATTGAACTTGTACTGTAAACGAGTTTCTTGTAAACAGAGCCATCCCAAACTTTGGGGTGGCTGTGTCTTTTTGATTTTAATTTCCCTAAGCTATAGGACCATAAGTGGAAGTGCCCTAGGCTCTGTTGCTTTGTTTTTTAGATGTTTCAGGAAACACCATACACTTCTCCCGAGTGGCTGTTGGCAATGTACATCCCGCCCATCAGCATAACAAGGCTCCCAGTTCTCCATGGCCTGTCCTGCCTTTCTGGATTTTACACTTTTTTCAGATGGCCCTTTTGACGGGGGGGAAGTGAGACTTCATTGTAGTGCAGATTTCCTTTGCAAGCTTGCTTGGTTGGCCAAAAAGGGCGTATGCGTTTTTTCCTGAATATATTCAGGAAAAAACGCATACGCCCTTTTTGGCCAAGTGCATCATTGTCGACCTTCTGCCTCTTTTCCTATGCTTTAAATGCAATTCCAGTCTACCTCCTGAAATCGGTTTCCTGCAATTCTGCCCGGCTTTCAAGTCCTCTTGGCAGCCTTACTTCAGTATATTTTTGGATGATAGCTGTCATTTATAACTCTGCATGTTTGTGAATTACAGTGCCCCTGAGCTCCTTTCTTCAACTCGCTTTCTTGTGAGCTGGCCGCAACACCGCAGGATTGCTTCAGGCCCTAATCTGGTTCCGGCATGGCACGCTGAGCCTTTGGTTAATTCCTCTTCCTGGTGGGAAATGAGAGTTAAATTTTCCCGTCCAGACACCTCCAGCTAGTCTCTCATTGGTTCTCCCTATTCCTGTTCATCTTCCGCGGAATTTGCAAACTGGGCCAAACAGGAGGTTAAAGGCACTGACTCTCCAAGTCGGGAGAGTGTTAGTAAAGCATCTGGAATGTTGCACCCGAGTACCAGGGGACGAGAACTGAGACATATTTCAACACGTCTCCCGATCACACGGTTGATCATACTCTGGGTTCCACATGCATGTTTTAGCTGAAGGAAGAATCCCTTAAACCTGGAGAGTTGAGACCCGTGGAATGGGTACCATGCAATATGACTTCAAAGGGTCTTCATTTGCTCACCAAAACTCTCCAATCCTATCACTGCTGCGTTTTTGCCCCTGTACTCACGATTGATTCACTTTCAGAGACATAGCAATCCATAGGTTTTAAGATACTTACTAGTCAGGTACATTATTAGGCGTTTAATATGGGGTTTTGAGTCCATTTCGTTGAGCAAGGAGTAGCTCTTGTCTATTACATATTTGGCTTAAGGAACTTTATCTGTGCTCATTTCAATCTCTGGTTTTATGCAGCACCCCAACTCACCTTTCCCCTTAAGCAAGCATAAGTTGATTTTCTAAATTTGGGACCATGTTCTGTTTTGAAATTCAGTTCCTGTGTAGCCAAGTTTACATTCCGTGTATTAGTGATATCTTATGATGTTTCTTTTTCTGTGTGACTTATTTCAGTTAGAATCATCATACCTGAATCCACTCATTATGCTGCTATGGGCCTGATGACATAGATGTCATTGCTGAGTGATATTGCATTGTACGTAAGTACCACAACTTCTTTATCCATTTTTCGCTTTATGCGATATTGAACTTGTACCGTAAACGAGTTTCTTGTAAACAGAGCCATCTCAAACTTTGGGGTGGCTGTGTCTTTTTGATTTTAATTTCCCTAAGCTATAGGACCATAAGTGGAAGTGCCCTAGGCTCTGTTGCTTTGTTTTTTAGATGCTTCAGGAAACACCATACACTTCTCCCGAGTGGCTGTTGGCAATGTACATCCCGCCCATCAGCATAACAAGGCTCCCAGTTCTCCATGGCCTGTCCTGCCTTTCTGGATTTTACACTTTTTTCAGATGGCCCTTTTGACGGGGGGGAAGTGAGACTTCATTGTAGTGCAGATTTCCTTTGCAAGCTTGCTTGGTTGGCCAAAAAGGGCATATGCGTTTTTTCCTGAATATATTCAGGAAAAAACGCATACGCCCTTTTTGGCCAAGTGCATCATTGTCGACCTTCTGCCTCTTTTCCTATGCTTTAAATGCAATTCCAGTCTACCTCCTGAAATCGGTTTCCTGCAATTCTGCCCGGCTTTCAAGTCCTCTTGGCAGCCTTACTTCAGTATATTTTTGGATGATAGCTGTCATTTATAACTCTGCAGGTTTGTGAATTACAGTGCCCCTGAGCTCCTTTCTTCAACTCGCTTTCTTGTGAGCTGGCCGCAACACCGCAGGATTGCTTCAGGCCCTAATCTGGTTCCGGCATGGCACGCTGAGCCTTTGGTTAATTCCTCTTCCTGGTGGGAAATGAGAGTTAAATTTTCCCGTCCAGACACCTCCAGCTAGTCTCTCATTGGTTCTCCCTATTCCTGTTCATCTTCCGCGGAATTTGCAAACTGGGCCAAACAGGAGGTTAAAGGCACTGACTCTCCAAGTCGGGAGAGTGTTAGTAAAGCATCTGGAATGTTGCACCCGAGTACCAGGGGACGAGAACTGAGACATATTTCAACACGTCTCCCGATCACACGGTTGATCATACTCTGGGTTCCACATGCATGTTTTAGCTGAAGGAAGAATCCCTTAAACCTGGAGAGTTGAGACCCGTGGAATGGGTACCATGCAATATGACTTCAAAGGGTCTTCATTTGCTCACCAAAACTCTCCAATCCTATCACTGCTGCGTTTTTGCCCCTGTACTCACGATTGATTCACTTTCAGAGACATAGCAATCCATAGGTTTTAAGATACTTACTAGTCAGGTACATTATTAGGCGTTTAATATGGGGTTTTGAGTCCATTTCGTTGAGCAAGGAGTAGCTCTTGTCTATTACATATTTGGCTTAAGGAACTTTATCTGTGCTCATTTCAATCTCTGGTTTTATGCAGCACCCCAACTCACCTTTCCCCTTAAGCAAGCATAAGTTGATTTTCTAAATTTGGGACCATGTTCTGTTTTGAAATTCAGTTCCTGTGTAGCCAAGTTTACATTCCGTGTATTAGTGATATCTTATGATGTTTCTTTTTCTGTGTGACTTATTTCAGTTAGAATCATCATACCTGAATCCACTCATTATGCTGCTATGGGCCTGATGACATAGATGTCATTGCTGAGTGATATTGCATTGTACGTAAGTACCACAACTTCTTTATCCATTTTTCGCTTTATGCGATATTGAACTTGTACCGTAAACGAGTTTCTTGTAAACAGAGCCATCTCAAACTTTGGGGTGGCTGTGTCTTTTTGATTTTAATTTCCCTAAGCTATAGGACCATAAGTGGAAGTGCCCTAGGCTCTGTTGCTTTGTTTTTTAGATGCTTCAGGAAACACCATACACTTCTCCCGAGTGGCTGTTGGCAATGTACATCCCGCCCATCAGCATAACAAGGCTCCCAGTTCTCCATGGCCTGTCCTGCCTTTCTGGATTTTACACTTTTTTCAGATGGCCCTTTTGACGGGGGGGAAGTGAGACTTCATTGTAGTGCAGATTTCCCTTGCAAGCTTGCTTGGTTGGCCAAAAAGGGCATATGCGTTTTTTCCTGAATATATTCAGGAAAAAACGCATACGCCCTTTTTGGCCAAGTGCATCATTGTCGACCTTCTGCCTCTTTTCCTATGCTTTAAATGCAATTCCAGTCTACCTCCTGAAATCGGTTTCCTGCAATTCTGCCCGGCTTTCAAGTCCTCTTGGCAGCCTTACTTCAGTATATTTTTGGATGATAGCTGTCATTTATAACTCTGCAGGTTTGTGAATTACAGTGCCCCTGAGCTCCTTTCTTCAACTCGCTTTCTTGTGAGCTGGCCGCAACACCGCAGGATTGCTTCAGGCCCTAATCTGGTTCCGGCATGGCACGCTGAGCCTTTGGTTAATTCCTCTTCCTGGTGGGAAATGAGAGTTAAATTTTCCCGTCCAGACACCTCCAGCTAGTCTCTCATTGGTTCTCCCTATTCCTGTTCATCTTCCGCGGAATTTGCAAACTGGGCCAAACAGGAGGTTAAAGGCACTGACTCTCCAAGTCGGGAGAGTGTTAGTAAAGCATCTGGAATGTTGCACCCGAGTACCAGGGGACGAGAACTGAGACATATTTCAACACGTCTCCCGATCACACGGTTGATCATACTCTGGGTTCCACATGCATGTTTTAGCTGAAGGAAGAATCCCTTAAACCTGGAGAGTTGATACCCATGGAATGGGTACCATGCAATATGACTTCAAAGGGTCTTCATTTGCTCACCAAAACTCTCCAATCCTATCACTGCTGCGTTTTTGCCCCTGTACTCACGATTGATTCACTTTCAGAGACATAGCAATCCATAGGTTTTAAGATACTTACTAGTCAGGTACATTATTAGGCGTTTAATATGGGGTTTTGAGTCCATTTCGTTGAGCAAGGAGTAGCTCTTGTCTATTACATATTTGGCTTAAGGAACTTTATCTGTGCTCATTTCAATCTCTGGTTTTATGCAGCACCCCAACTCACCTTTCCCCTTAAGCAAGCATAAGTTGATTTTCTAAATTTGGGACCATGTTCTGTTTTGAAATTCAGTTCCTGTGTAGCCAAGTTTACATTCCGTGTATTAGTGATATCTTATGATGTTTCTTTTTCTGTGTGACTTATTTCAGTTAGAATCATCATACCTGAATCCACTCATTATGCTGCTATGGGCCTGATGACATAGATGTCATTGCTGAGTGATATTGCATTGTACGTAAGTACCACAACTTCTTTATCCATTTTTCGCTTTATGCGATATTGAACTTGTACCGTAAACGAGTTTCTTGTAAACAGAGCCATCCCAAACTTTGGGGTGGCTGTGTCTTTTTGATTTTAATTTCCCTAAGCTATAGGACCATAAGTGGAAGTGCCCTAGGCTCTGTTGCTTTGTTTTTTAGATGTTTCAGGAAACACCATACACTTCTCCCGAGTGGCTGTTGGCAATTTACATCCCGCCCATCAGCATAACAAGGCTCCCAGTTCTCCATGGCCTATCCTGCCTTTCTGGATATTACACTTTTTTCAGATGGCCCTTTTGACGGGGGGGAAGTGAGACTTCATTGTAGTGCAGATTTCCTTTGCAAGCTTGCTTGGTTGGCCAAAAAGGGCGTATGCGTTTTTTCCTGAATATATTCAGGAAAAAACGCATACGCCCTTTTTGGCCAAGTGCATCATTGTCGACCTTCTGCCTCTTTTCCTATGCTTTAAATGCAATTCCAGTCTACCTCCTGAAATCGGTTTCCTGCAATTCTGCCCGGCTTTCAAGTCCTCTTGGCAGCCTTACTTCAGTATATTTTTGGATGATAGCTGTCATTTATAACTCTGCAGGTTTGTGAATTACAGTGCCCCTGAGCTCCTTTCTTCAACTCGCTTTCTTGTGAGCTGGCCGCAACACCGCAGGATTGCTTCAGGCCCTAATCTGGTTCCGGCATGGCACGCTGAGCCTTTGGTTAATTCCTCTTCCTGGTGGGAAATGAGAGTTAAATTTTCCCGTCCAGACACCTCCAGCTAGTCTCTCATTGGTTCTCCCTATTCCTGTTCATCTTCCACGGAATTTGCAAACTGGGCCAAACAGGAGGTTAAAGGCACTGACTCTCCAAGTCGGGAGAGTGTTAGTAAAGCATCTGGAATGTTGCACCCGAGTACCAGGGGACGAGAACTGAGACATATTTCAACACGTCTCCCGATCACACGGTTGATCATACTCTGGGTTCCACATGCATGTTTTAGCTGAAGGAAGAATCCCTTAAACCTGGAGAGTTGAGACCCGTGGAATGGGTACCATGCAATATGACTTCAAAGGGTCTTCATTTGCTCACCAAAACTCTCCAATCCTATCACTGGTGCGTTTTTGCCCCTGTACTCACAATTGATTCACTTTCAGAGACATAGCAATCCATAGGTTTTAAGATACTTACTAGTCAGGTACATTATTAGGCGTTTAATATGGGGTTTTGAGTCCATTTCGTTGAGCAAGGAGTAGCTCTTGTCTATTACATATTTGGCTTAAGGAACTTTATCTGTGCTCATTTCAATCTCTGGTTTTATGCAGCACCCCAACTCACCTTTCCCCTTAAGCAAGCATAAGTTGGTTTTCTAAATTTGGGACCATGTTCTGTTTTGAAATTCAGTTCCTGTGTAGCCAAGTTTACATTCCGTGTATTAGTGATATCTTATGATGTTTCTTTTTCTGTGTGACTTATTTCAGTTAGAATCATCATACCTGAATCCACTCATTATGCTGCTATGGGCCTGATGACATAGATGTCATTGCTGAGTGATATTGCATTGTACGTAAGTACCACAACTTCTTTATCCATTTTTCGCTTTATGCGATATTGAACTTGTACCGTAAACGAGTTTCTTGTAAACAGAGCCATCCCAAACTTTGGGGTGGCTGTGTCTTTTTGATTTTAATTTCCCTAAGCTATAGGACCATAAGTGGAAGTGCCCTAGGCTCTGTTGCTTTGTTTTTTAGATGTTTCAGGAAACACCATACACTTCTCCCGAGTGGCTGTTGGCAATTTACATCCCGCCCATCAGCATAACAAGGCTCCCAGTTCTCAATGGCCTGTCCGGCCTTTCTGGATTTTACACTTTTTTCAGATGGCCCTTTTGACGGGGGGGAAGTGAGACTTCATTGTAGTGCAGATTTCCTTTGCAAGCTTGCTTGGTTGGCCAAAAAGGGCGTATGCGTTTTTTCCTGAATATATTCAGGAAAAAACGCATACGCCCTTTTTGGCCAAGTGCATCATTGTCGACCTTCTGCCTCTTTTCCTATGCCTTAAATGCAATTCCAGTCTACCTCCTGAAATCGGTTTCCTGCAATTCTGCCCGGCTTTCAAGTCCTCTTGGCAGCCTTACTTCAGTATATTTTTGGATGATAGCTGTCATTTATAACTCTGCAGGTTTGTGAATTACAGTGCCCCTGAGCTCCTTTCTTCAACTCGCTTTCTTGTGAGCTGGCCGCAACACCGCAGGATTGCTTCAGGCCCTAATCTGGTTCCGGCATGGCACCCTGAGCCTTTGGTTAATTCCTCTTCCTGGTGGGAAATGAGAGTTAAATTTTCCCGTCCAGACACCTCCAGCTAGTCTCTCATTGGTTCTCCCTATTCCTGTTCATCTTCCGCGGAATTTGCAAACTGGGCCAAACAGGAGGTTAAAGGCACTGACTCTCCAAGTCCGGAGAGTGTTAGTAAAGCATCTGGAATGTTGCACCCGAGTACCAGGGGACGAGAACTGAGACATATTTCAACACGTCTCCCGATCACACGGTTGATCATACTCTGGGTTCCACATGCATGTTTTAGCTGAAGGAAGAATCCCTTAAACCTGGAGAGTTGAGACCCGTGGAATGGGTACCATGCAATATGACTTCAAAGGGTCTTCATTTGCTCACCAAAACTCTCCAATCCTATCACTGCTGCGTTTTTGCCCCTGTACTCACGATTGATTCACTTTCAGAGACATAGCAATCCATAGGTTTTAAGATACTTACTAGTCAGGTACATTATTAGGCATTTAATATGGGGTTTTGAGTCCATTTCGTTGAGCAAGGAGTAGCTCTTGTCTATTACATATTTGGCTTAAGGAACTTTATCTGTGCTCATTTCAATCTCTGGTTTTATGCAGCACCCCAACTCACCTTTCCCCTTAAGCAAGCATAAGTTGATTTTCTAAATTTGGGACCATGTTCTGTTTTGAAATTCAGTTCCTGTGTAGCCAAGTTTACATTCCGTGTATTAGTGATATCTTATGATGTTTCTTTTTCTGTGTGACTTATTTCAGTTAGAATCATCATACCTGAATCCACTCATTATGCTGCTATGGGCCTGATGACATAGATGTCATTGCTGAGTGATATTGCATTGTACGTAAGTACCACAACTTCTTTATCCATTTTTCGCTTTATGCGATATTGAACTTGTACCGTAAACGAGTTTCTTGTAAACAGAGCCATCCCAAACTTTGGGGTGGCTGTGTCTTTTTGATTTTAATTTCCCTAAGCTATAGGACCATAAGTGGAAGTGCCCTAGGCTCTGTTGCTTTGTTTTTCAGATGTTTCAGGAAACACCATACACTTCTCCCGAGTGGCTGTTGGCAATTTACATCCCGCCCATCAGCATAACAAGGCTCCCAGTTCTCCATGGCCTGTCCTGCCTTTCTGGATTTTACACTTTTTTCAGATGGCCCTTTTGACGGGGGGGAAGTGAGACTTCATTGTAGTGCAGATTTCCTTTGCAAGCTTGCTTGGTTGGCCAAAAAGGGCGTATGCGTTTTTTCCTGAATATATTCAGGAAAAAACGCATACGCCCTTTTTGGCCAAGTGCATCATTGTCGACCTTCTGCCTGTTTTCCTATGCCTTAAATGCAATTCCAGTCTACCTCCTGAAATCGGTTTCCTGCAATTCTGCCCGGCTTTCAAGTCCTCTTGGCAGCCTTACTTCAGTATATTTTTGGATGATAGCTGTCATTTATAACTCTGCAGGTTTGTGAATTACAGTGCCCCTGAGCTCCTTTCTTCAACTCGCTTTCTTGTGAGCTGGCCGCAACACCGCAGGATTGCTTCAGGCCCTAATCTGGTTCCGGCATGGCACGCTGAGCCTTTGGTTAATTCCTCTTCCTGGTGGGAAATGAGAGTTAAATTTTCCCGTCCAGACACCTCCAGCTAGTCTCTCATTGGTTCTCCCTATTCCTGTTCATCTTCCGCGGAATTTGCAAACTGGGCCAAACAGGAGGTTAAAGGCACTGACTCTCCAAGTCGGGAGAGTGTTAGTAAAGCATCTGGAATGTTGCACCCGAGTACCAGGGGACGAGAACTGAGACATATTTCAACACGTCTCCCGATCACACGGTTGATCATACTCTGGGTTCCACATGCATGTTTTAGCTGAAGGAAGAATCCCTTAAACCTGGAGAGTTGAGACCCGTGGAATGGGTACCATGCAATATGACTTCAAAGGGTCTTCATTTGCTCACCAAAACTCTCCAATCCTATCACTGCTGCGTTTTTGCCCCTGTACTCACGATTGATTCACTTTCAGAGACATAGCAATCCATAGGTTTTAAGATACTTACTAGTCAGGTACATTATTAGGCGTTTAATATGGGGTTTTGAGTCCATTTCGTTGAGCAAGGAGTAGCTCTTGTCTATTACATATTTGGCTTAAGGAACTTTATCTGTGCTCATTTCAATCTCTGGTTTTATGCAGCACCCCAACTCACCTTTCCCCTTAAGCAAGCATAAGTTGGTTTTCTAAATTTGGGAGCATGTTCTGTTTTGAAATTCAGTTCCTGTGTAGCCAAGTTTACATTCCGTGTATTAGTGATATCTTATGATGTTTCTTTTTCTGTGTGACTTATTTCAGTTAGAATCATCATACCTGAATCCACTCATTATGCTGCTATGGGCCTGATGACATAGATGTCATTGCTGAGTGATATTGCATTGTACGTAAGTACCACAACTTCTTTATCCATTTTTCGCTTTATGCGATATTGAACTTGTACCGTAAACGAGTTTCTTGTAAACAGAGCCATCCCAAACTTTGGGGTGGCTGTGTCTTTTTGATTTTAATTTCCCTAAGCTATAGGACCATAAGTGGAAGTGCCCTAGGCTCTGTTGCTTTGTTTTTTAGATGTTTCAGGAAACACCATACACTTCTCCCGAGTGGCTGTTGGCAATTTACATCCCGCCCATCAGCATAACAAGGCTCCCAGTTCTCCATGGCCTGTCCTGCCTTTCTGGATTTTACACTTTTTTCAGATGGCCCTTTTGACGGGGGGGGGGGGGAAGTGAGACTTCATTGTAGTGCAGATTTCCTTTGCAAGCTTGCTTAGTTGGCCAAAAAGGGCGTATGCGTTTTTTCCTGAATATATTCAGGAAAAAACGCATACGCCCTTTTTGGCCAAGTGCATCATTGTCGACCTTCTGCCTCTTTTCCTATGCTTTAAATGCAATTCCAGTCTACCTCCTGAAATCGGTTTCCTGCAATTCTGCCCGGCTTTCAAGTCCTCTTGGCAGCCTTACTTCAGTATATTTTTGGATGATAGCTGTCATTTATAACTCTGCAGGTTTGTGAATTACAGTGCCCCTGAGCTCCTTTCTTCAACTCGCTTTCTTGTGAGCTGGCCGCAACACCGCAGGATTGCTTCAGGCCCTAATCTGGTTCCGGCATGGCACGCTGAGCCTTTGGTTAATTCCTCTTCCTGGTGGGAAATGAGAGTTAAATTTTCCCGTCCAGACACCTCCAGCTAGTCTCTCATTGGTTCTCCCTATTCCTGTTCATCTTCCGCGGAATTTGCAAACTGGGCCAAACAGGAGGTTAAAGGCACTGACTCTCCAAGTCGGGAGAGTGTTAGTAAAGCATCTGGAATGTTGCACCCGAGTACCAGGGGACGAGAACTGAGACATATTTCAACACGTCTCCCGATCACACGGTTGATCATACTCTGGGTTCCACATGCATGTTTTAGCTGAAGGAAGAATCCCTTAAACCTGGAGAGTTGAGACCCGTGGAATGGGTACCATGCAATATGACTTCAAAGGGTCTTCATTTGCTCACCAAAACTCTCCAATCCTATCACTGCTGCGTTTTTGCCCCTGTACTCACGATTGATTCACTTTCAGAGACATAGCAATCCATAGGTTTTAAGATACTTACTAGTCAGGTACATTATTAGGCGTTTAATATGGGGTTTTGAGTCCATTTCGTTGAGCAAGGAGTAGCTCTTGTCTATTACATATTTGGCTTAAGGAACTTTATCTGTGCTCATTTCAATCTCTGGTTTTATGCAGCACCCCAACTCACCTTTCCCCTTAAGCAAGCATAAGTTGGTTTTCTAAATTTGGGACCATGTTCTGTTTTGAAATTCAGTTCCTGTGTAGCCAAGTTTACAATCCGTGTATTTGTAATATCTTATGATGTTTCTTTTTCTGTGTGACTTATTTCAGTTAGAATCATCATACCTGAATCCACTCATTATGCTGCTATGGGCCTGATGACATAGATGTCATTGCTGAGTGATATTGCATTGTACGTAAGTACCACAACTTCTTTATCCATTTTTCGCTTTATGCGATATTGAACTTGTACCGTAAACGAGTTTCTTGTAAACAGAGCCATCCCAAACTTTGGGGTGGCTGTGTCTTTTTGATTTTAATTTCCCTAAGCTATAGGACCATAAGTGGAAGTGCCCTAGGCTCTGTTGCTTTGTTTTTTAGATGTTTCAGGAAACACCATACACTTCTCCCGAGTGGCTGTTGGCAAGTTACATCCCGCCCATCAGCATAACAAGGCTCCCAGTTCTCCATGGCCTGTCCTGCCTTTCTGGATTTTACACTTTTTTCTGATGGCCCTTTTGACGGGGGGGAAGTGAGACTTCATTGTAGTGCAGATTTCCTTTGCAAGCTTGCTTGGTTGGCCAAAAAGGGCGTATGCGTTTTTTCCTGAATATATTCAGGAAAAAACGCATACGCCCTTTTTGGCCAAGTGCATCATTGTCGACCTTCTGCCTCTTTTCCTATGCTTTACATGCAATTCCAGTCTACCTCCTGAAATCGGTTTCCTGCAATTCTGCCCGGCTTTCAAGTCCTCTTGGCAGCCTTACTTCAGTATATTTTTGGATGATAGCTGTCATTTATAACTCTGCAGGTTTGTGAATTACAGTGCCCCTGAGCTCCTTTCTTCAACTCGCTTTCTTGTGAGCTGGCCGCAACACCGCAGGATTGCTTCAGGCCCTAATCTGGTTCCGGCATGGCACGCTGAGCCTTTGGTTAATTCCTCTTCCTGGTGGGAAATGAGAGTTAAATTTTCCCGTCCAGACACCTCCAGCTAGTCTCTCATTGGTTCTCCCTATTCCTGTTCATCTTCCGTGGAATTTGCAAACTGGGCCAAACAGGAGGTTAAAGGCACTGACTCTCCAAGTCGGGAGAGTGTTAGTAAAGCATCTGGAATGTTGCACCCGAGTACCAGGGGACGAGAACTGAGACATATTTCAACACGTCTCCCGATCACACGGTTGATCATACTCTGGGTTCCTCATGCATGTTTTAGCTGAAGGAAGAATCCCTTAAACCTGGAGAGTTGAGACCCGTGGAATGGGTACCATGCAATATGACTTCAAAGGGTCTTCATTTGCTCACCAAAACTCTCCAATCCTATCACTGCTGCGTTTTTGCCCCTGTACTCACGATTGATTCACTTTCAGAGACATAGCAATCCATAGGTTTTAAGATACTTACTAGTCAGGTACATTATTAGGCGTTTAATATGGGGTTTTGAGTCCATTTCGTTGAGCAAGGAGTAGCTCTTGTCTATTACATATTTGGCTTAAGGAACTTTATCTGTGCTCATTTCAATCTCTGGTTTTATACAGCACCCCAACTCACCTTTCCCCTTAAGCAAGCATAAGTTGGTTTTCTAAATTTGGGACCATGTTCTGTTTTGAAATCCAGTTCCTGTGTAGCCAAGTTTACATTCCGTGTATTAGTGATATCTTATGATGTTTCTTTTTCTGTGTGACTTATTTCAGTTAGAATCATCATACCTGAATCCACTCATTATGCTGCTATGGGCCTGATGACATAGATGTCATTGCTGAGTGATATTGCATTGTACGTAAGTACCACAACTTCTTTATCCATTTTTCGCTTTATGCGATATTGAACTTGTACCGTAAACGAGTTTCTTGTAAACAGAGCCATCCCAAACTTTGGGGTGGCTGTGTCTTTTTGATTTTAATTTCCCTAAGCTATAGGACCATAAGTGGAAGTGCCTTAGGCTCTGTTGCTTTGTTTTTTAGATGTTTCAGGAAACACCATACACTTCTCCCGAGTGGCTGTTGGCAATTTACATCCCGCCCATCAGCATAACAAGGCTCCCAGTTCTCCATGGCCTGTCCTGCCTTTCTGGATTTTACACTTTTTTCAGATGGCCCTTTTGACGGGGGGGAAGTGAGACTTCATTGTAGTGCAGATTTCCTTTGCAAGCTTGCTTGGTTGGCCAAAAAGGGCGTATGCGTTTTTTCCTGAATATATTCAGGAAAAAACGCATACGCCCTTTTTGGCCAAGTGCATCATTGTCGACCTTCTGCCTCTTTTCCTATGCTTTAAATGCAATTCCAGTCTACCTCCTGAAATCGGTTTCCTGCAATTCTGCCCGGCTTTCAAGTCCTCTTGGCAGCCTTACTTCAGTATATTTTTGGATGATAGCTGTCATTTATAACTCTGCAGGTTTGTGAATTACAGTGCCCCTGAGCTCCTTTCTTCATCTCGCTTTCTTGTGAGCTGGCCGCAACACCGCAGGATTGCTTCAGGCCCTAATCTGGTTCCGGCATGGCACGCTGAGCCTTTGGTTAATTCCTCTTCCTGGTGGGAAATGAGAGTTAAATTTTCCCGTCCAGACACCTCCAGCTAGTCTCTCATTGGTTCTCCCTATTCCTGTTCATCTTCCGCGGAATTTGCAAACTGGGCCAAACAGGAGGTTAAAGGCACTGACTCTCCAAGTCGGGATAGTGTTAGTAAAGCATCTGGAATGTTGCACCCGAGTACCAGGGGACGAGAACTGAGACATATTTGAACACGTCTCCCGATCACACGGTTGATCATACTCTGGGTTCCACATGCATGTTTTAGCTGAAGGAAGAATCCCTTAAACCTGGAGAGTTGAGACCCGTGGAATGGGTACCATGCAATATGACTTCAAAGGGTCTTCATTTGCTCACCAAAACTCTCCAATCCTATCACTGCTGCGTTTTTGCCCCTGTACTCACGATTGATTCACTTTCAGAGACATAGCAATCCATAGGTTTTAAGATACTTACTAGTCAGGTACATTATTAGGCGTTTAATATGGGGTTTTGAGTCCATTTCGTTGAGCAAGGAGTAGCTCTTGTCTATTACATATTTGGCTTAAGGAACTTTATCTGTGCTCATTTCAATCTCTGGTTTTATGCAGCACCCCAACTCACCTTTCCCCTTAAGCAAGCATAAGTTGATTTTCTAAATTTGGGACCATGTTCTGTTTTGAAATTCAGTTCCTGTGTAGCCAAGTTTACATTCCGTGTATTAGTGATATCTTATGATGTTTCTTTTTCTGTGTGACTTATTTCAGTTAGAATCATCATACCTGAATCCACTCATTATGCTGCTATGGGCCTGATGACATAGATGTCATTGCTGAGTGATATTGCATTGTACGTAAGTACCACAACTTCTTTATCCATTTTTCGCTTTATGCGATATTGAACTTGTACCGTAAACGAGTTTCTTGTAAACAGAGCCATCCCAAACTTTGGGGTGGCTGTGTCTTTTTGATTTTAATTTCCCTAAGCTATAGGACCATAAGTGGAAGTGCCCTAGGCTCTGTTGCTTTGTTTTTTAGATGTTTCAGGAAACACCATACACTTCTCCCGAGTGGCTGTTGGCAATTTACATCCCGCCCATCAGCATAACAAGGCTCCCAGTTCTCCATGGCCTGTCCTGCCTTTCTGGATTTTACACTGTTTTCAGATGGCCCTTTTGACAGGGGGGGGGAGTGAGACTTCATTGTAGTGCAGATTTCCTTTGCAAGCTTGCTTGGTTGGCCAAAAAGGGCGTATGCGTTTTTTCCTGAATATATTCAGGAAAAAACGCATACGCCCTTTTTGGCCAAGTGCATCATTGTCGACCTTCTGCCTCTTTTCCTATGCTTTAAATGCAATTCCAGTCTACCTCCTGAAATCGGTTTCCTGCAATTCTGCCCGGCTTTCAAGTCCTCTTGGCAGCCTTACTTCAGTATATTTTTGGATGATAGCTGTCATTTATAACTCTGCAGGTTTGTGAATTACAGTGCCCCTGAGCTCCTTTCTTCAACTCGCTTTCTTGTGAGCTGGCCGCAACACCGCAGGATTGCTTCAGGCCCTAATCTGGTTCCGGCATGGCACGCTGAGCCTTTGGTTAATTCCTCTTCCTGGTGGGAAATGAGAGTTAAATTTTCCCGTCCAGACACCTCCAGCTAGTCTCTCATTGGTTCTCCCTATTCCTGTTCATCTTCCGTGGAATTTGCAAACTGGGCCAAAGAGGAGGTTAAAGGCACTGACTCTCCAAGTCGGGAGAGTGTTAGTAAAGCATCTGGAATGTTGCACCCGAGTACCAGGGGACGAGAACTGAGACATATTTCAACACGTCTCCCGATCACACGGTTGATCATACTCTGGGTTCCACATGCATGTTTTAGCTGAAGGAAGAATCCCTTAAACCTGGAGAGTTGAGACCCGTGGAATGGGTACCATGCAATATGACTTCAAAGGGTCTTCATTTGCTCACCAAAACTCTCCAATCCTATCACTGCTGCGTTTTTGCCCCTGTACTCACGATTGATTCACTTTCAGAGACATAGCAATCCATAGGTTTTAAGATACTTACTAGTCAGGTACATTATTAGGCGTTTAATATGGGGTTTTGAGTCCATTTCTTTGAGCAAGGAGTAGCTCTTGTCTATTACATATTTGGCTTAAGGAACTTTATCTGTGCTCATTTCAATCTCTGGTTTTATGCAGCACCCCAACTCACCTTTCCCCTTAAGCAAGCATAAGTTGATTTTCTAAATTTGGGACCATGTTCTGTTTTGAAATTCAGTTCCTGTGTAGCCAAGTTTACATTCCGTGTATTAGTGATATCTTATGATGTTTCTTTTTCTGTGTGACTTATTTCAGTTAGAATCATCATACCTGAATCCACTCATTATGCTGCTATGGGCCTGATGACATAGATGTCATTGCTGAGTGATATTGCATTGTACGTAAGTACCACAACTTCTTTATCCATTTTTCGCTTTATGCGATATTGAACTTGTACCGTAAACGAGTTTCTTGTAAACAGAGCCATCCCAAACTTTGGGGTGGCTGTGTCTTTTTGATTTTAATTTCCCTAAGCTATAGGACCATAAGTGGAAGTGCCCTAGGCTCTGTTGCTTTGTTTTTTAGATGTTTCAGGAAACACCATACACTTCTCCCGAGTGGCTGTTGGCAATTTACATCCCGCCCATCAGCATAACAAGGCTCCCAGTTCTCCATGGCCTGTCCTGCCTTTCTGGATTTTACACTTTTTTCAGATGGCCCTTTTGACAGGGGGGGGGAGTGAGACTTCATTGTAGTGCAGATTTCCTTTGCAAGCTTGCTTGGTTGGCCAAAAAGGGCGTATGCGTTTTTTCCTGAATATATTCAGGAAAAAACGCATACGCCCTTTTTGGCCAAGTGCATCATTGTCGACCTTCTGCCTCTTTTCCTATGCTTTAAATGCAATTCCAGTCTACCTCCTGAAATCGGTTTCCTGCAATTCTGCCCGGCTTTCAAGTCCTCTTGGCAGCCTTACTTCAGTATATTTTTGGATGATAGCTGTCATTTATAACTCTGCAGGTTTGTGAATTACAGTGCCCCTGAGCTCCTTTCTTCAACTCGCTTTCTTGTGAGCTGGCCGCAACACCGCAGGATTGCTTCAGGCCCTAATCTGGTTCCGGCATGGCACGCTGAGCCTTTGGTTAATTCCTCTTCCTGGTGGGAAATGAGAGTTAAATTTTCCCGTCCAGACACCTCCAGCTAGTCTCTCATTGGTTCTCCCTATTCCTGTTCATCTTCCGCGGAATTTGCAAACTGGGCCAAACAGGAGGTTAAAGGCACTGACTCTCCAAGTCGGGAGAGTGTTAGTAAAGCATCTGGAATGTTGCACCCGAGTACCAGGGGACGAGAACTGAGACATATTTGAACACGTCTCCCGATCACACGGTTGATCATACTCTGGGTTCCACATGCATGTTTTAGCTGAAGGAAGAATCCCTTAAACCTGGAGAGTTGAGACCCGTGGAATGGGTACCATGCAATATGACTTCAAAGGGTCTTCATTTGCTCACCAAAACTCTCCAATCCTATCACTGCTGCGTTTTTGCCCCTGTACTCACGATTGATTCACTTTCAGAGACATAGCAATCCATAGGTTTTAAGATACTTACTAGTCAGGTACATTATTAGGCGTTTAATATGGGGTTTTGAGTCCATTTCGTTGAGCAAGGAGTAGCTCTTGTCTATTCCATATTTGGCTTAAGGAACTTTATCTGTGCTCATTTCAATCTCTGGTTTTATGCAGCACCCCAACTCACCTTTCCCCTTAAGCAAGCATAAGTTGATTTTCTAAATTTGGGACCATGTTCTGTTTTGAAATTCAGTTCCTGTGTAGCCAAGTTTACATTCCGTGTATTAGTGATATCTTATGATGTTTCTTTTTCTGTGTGACTTATTTCAGTTAGAATCATCATACCTGAATCCACTCATTATGCTGCTATGGGCCTGATGACATAGATGTCATTGCTGAGTGATATTGCATTGTACGTAAGTACCACAACTTCTTTATCCATTTTTCGCTTTATGCGATATTGAACTTGTACCGTAAACGAGTTTCTTGTAAACAGAGCCATCCCAAACTTTGGGGTGGCTGTGTCTTTTTGATTTTAATTTCCCTAAGCTATAGGACCATAAGTGGAAGTGCCCTAGGCTCTGTTGCTTTGTTTTTTAGATGTTTCAGGAAACACCATACACTTCTCCCGAGTGGCTGTTGGCAATTTACATCCCGCCCATCAGCATAACAAGGCTCCCAGTTCTCCATGGCCTGTCCTGCCTTTCTGGATTTTACACTGTTTTCAGATGGCCCTTTTGACGGGGGGGGGAGTGAGACTTCATTGTAGTGCAGATTTCCTTTGCAAGCTTGCTTGGTTGGCCAAAAAGGGCATATGCGTTTTTTCCTGAATATATTCAGGAAAAAACGCATACGCCCTTTTTGGCCAAGTGCATCATTGTCGACCTTCTGCCTCTTTTCCTATGCTTTAAATGCAATTCCAGTCTACCTCCTGAAATCGGTTTCCTGCAATTCTGCCCGGCTTTCAAGTCCTCTTGGCAGCCTTACTTCAGTATATTTTTGGATGATAGCTGTCATTTATAACTCTGCAGGTTTGTGAATTACAGTGCCCCTGAGCTCCTTTCTTCAACTCGCTTTCTTGTGAGCTGGCCGCAACACCGCAGGATTGCTTCAGGCCCTAATCTGGTTCCGGCATGGCACGCTGAGCCTTTGGTTAATTCCTCTTCCTGGTGGGAAATGAGAGTTAAATTTTCCCGTCCAGACACCTCCAGCTAGTCTCTCATTGGTTCTCCCTATTCCTGTTCATCTTCCGCGGAATTTGCAAACTGGGCCAAACAGGAGGTTAAAGGCACTGACTCTCCAAGTCGGGAGAGTGTTAGTAAAGCATCTGGAATGTTGTACCCGAGTACCAGGGGACGAGAACTGAGACATATTTCAACACGTCTCCCGATCACACGGTTGATCATACTCTGGGTTCCACATGCATGTTTTAGCTGAAGGAAGAATCCCTTAAACCTGGAGAGTTGAGACCCGTGGAATGGGTACCATGCAATATGACTTCAAAGGGTCTTCATTTGCTCACCAAAACTCTCCAATCCTATCACTGCTGCGTTTTTGCCCCTGTACTCACGATTGATTCACTTTCAGAGACATAGCAATCCATAGGTTTTAAGATACTTACTAGTCAGGTACATTATTAGGCGTTTAATATGGGGTTTTGAGTCCATTTCGTTGAGCAAGGAGTAGCTCTTGTCTATTACATATTTGGCTTAATGAACTTTATCTGTGCTCATTTCAATCTCTGGTTTTATGCAGCACCCCAACTCACCTTTCCCCTTAAGCAAGCATAAGTTGGTTTTCTAAATTTGGGACCATGTTCTGTTTTGAAATTCAGTTCCTGTGTAGCCAAGTTTACATTCCGTGTATTAGTGATATCTTATGATGTTTCTTTTTCTGTGTGACTTATTTCAGTTAGAATCATCATACCTGAATCCACTCATTATGCTGCTATGGGCCTGATGACATAGATGTCATTGCTGAGTGATATTGCATTGTATGTAAGTACCACAACTTCTTTATCCATTTTTCGCTTTATGCGATATTGAACTTGTACCGTAAACGAGTTTCTTGTAAACAGAGCCATCCCAAACTTTGGGGTGGCTGTGTGTTTGTGATTTTAATTTCCCTAAGCTACAGGACCATAAGTGGAAGTGCCCTAGGCTCTGTTGCTTTGTTTTTTAGATGTTTCAGGAAACACCATACACTTCTCCCCAGTGGCTGTTGGCAATTTACATCCCGCCCATCAGCATAACAAGGCTCCCAGTTCTCCATGGCCTGTCCTGCCTTTCTGGATTTTACACTTTTTTCAGATGGCCCTTTTGACGGGGGGGGGGGGGAAGTGAGACTTCATTGTAGTGCAGATTTCCTTTGCAAGCTTGCTTGGTTGGCCAAAAAGGGCGTATGCGTTTTTTCCTGAATATATTCAGGAAAAAACGCATACGCCCTTTTTGGCCAAGTGCATCATTGTCGACCTTCTGCCTCTTTTCCTATGCTTTAAATGCAATTCCAGTCTACCTCCTGAAATCGGTTTCCTGCAATTCTGCCCGGCTTTCAAGTCCTCTTGGCAGCCTTACTTCAGTATATTTTTGGATGATAGCTGTCATTTATAACTCTGCAGGTTTGTGAATTACAGTGCCCCTGAGCTCCTTTCTTCAACTCGCTTTCTTGTGAGCTGGCCGCAACACCGCAGGATTGCTTCAGGCCCTAATCTGGTTCCGGCATGGCACGCTGAGCCTTTGGTTAATTCCTCTTCCTGGTGGGAAATGAGAGTTAAATTTTCCCGTCCAGACACCTCCAGCTAGTCTCTCATTGGTTCTCCCTATTCCTGTTCATCTTCCGCGGAATTTGCAAACTGGGCCAAACAGGAGGTTAAAGGCACTGACTCTCCAAGTCGGGATAGTGTTAGTAAAGCATCTGGAATGTTGCACCCGAGTACCAGGGGACGAGAACTGAGACATATTTCAACACGTCTCCCGATCACACGGTTGATCATACTCTGGGTTCCACATGCATGTTTTAGCTGAAGGAAGAATCCCTTAAACCTGGAGAGTTGAGACCCGTGGAATGGGTACCATGCAATATGACTTCAAAGGGTCTTCATTTGCTCACCAAAACTCTCCAATCCTATCACTGCTGCGTTTTTGCCCCTGTACTCACGATTGATTCACTTTCAGAGACATAGCAATCCATAGGTTTTAAGATACTTACTAGTCAGGTACATTATTAGGCGTTTAATATGGGGTTTTGAGTCCATTTCGTTGAGCAAGGAGTAGCTCTTGTCTATTCCATATTTGGCTTAAGGAACTTTATCTGTGCTCATTTCAATCTCTGGTTTTATGCAGCACCCCAACTCACCTTTCCCCTTAAGCAAGCATAAGTTGATTTTCTAAATTTGGGACCATGTTCTGTTTTGAAATTCAGTTCCTGTGTAGCCAAGTTTACATTCCGTGTATTAGTGATATCTTATGATGTTTCTTTTTCTGTGTGACTTATTTCAGTTAGAATCATCATACCTGAATCCACTCATTATGCTGCTATGGGCCTGATGACATAGATGTCATTGCTGAGTGATATTGCATTGTACGTAAGTACCACAACTTCTTTATCCATTTTTCGCTTTATGCGATATTGAACTTGTACCGTAAACGAGTTTCTTGTAAACAGAGCCATCCCAAGCTTTGGGGTGGCTGTGTCTTTTGATTTTAATTTCCGTAAGCTATAGGACCATAAGTGGAAGTGCCCTAGGCTCTGTTGCTTTGTTTTTTAGATGTTTCAGGAAACACCATATACTTCTCCCGAGTGGCTGTTGGCAAGTTACATCCCGCCCATCAGCATAACAAGGCTCCCAGTTCTCCATGGCCTGTCCTGCCTTTCTGGATTTTACACTTTTTTCAGATGGCCCTTTTGACGGGGGGGAAGTGAGACTTCATTGTAGTGCAGATTTCCTTTGCAAGCTTGCTTGGTTGGCCAAAAAGGGCGTATGCGTTTTTTCCTGAATATATTCAGGAAAAAACGCATACGCCCTTTTTGGCCAAGTGCATCATTGTCGACCTTCTGCCTCTTTTCCTATGCTTTAAATGCAATTCCAGTCTACCTCCTGAAATCGGTTTCCTGCAATTCTGCCCGGCTTTCAAGTCCTCTTGGCAGCCTTACTTCAGTATATTTTTGGATGATAGCTGTCATTTATAACTCTGCAGGTTTGTGAATTACAGTGCCTCTGAGCTCCTTTCTTCAACTCGCTTTCTTGTGAGCTGGCCGCAACACCGCAGGATTGCTTCAGGCCCTAATCTGGTTCCGGCATGGCACGCTGAGCCTTTGGTTAATTCCTCTTCCTGGTGGGAAATGAGAGTTAAATTTTCCCGTCCAGACACCTCCAGCTAGTCTCTCATTGGTTCTCCCTATTCCTGTTCATCTTCCGCGGAATTTGCAAACTGGGCCAAACAGGAGGTTAAAGGCACTGACTCTCCAAGTCGGGAGAGTGTTAGTAAAGCATCTGGAATGTTGCACCCGAGTACCAGGGGACGAGAACTGAGACATATTTCAACACGTCTCCCGATCACACGGTTGATCATACTCTGGGTTCCACATGCATGTTTTAGCTGAAGGAAGAATCCCTTAAACCTGGAGAGTTGAGACCCGTGGAATGGGTACCATGCAATATGACTTCAAAGGGTCTTCATTTGCTCACCAAAACTCTCCAATCCTATCACTGCTGCGTTTTTGCCCCTGTACTCACGATTGATTCACTTTCAGAGACATAGCAATCCATAGGTTTTAAGATACTTACTAGTCAGGTACATTATTAGGCGTTTAATATGGGGTTTTGAGTCCATTTCGTTGAGCAAGGAGTAGCTCTTGTCTATTCCATATTTGGCTTAAGGAACTTTATCTGTGCTCATTTCAATCTCTGGTTTTATGCAGCACCCCAACTCACCTTTCCCCTTAAGCAAGCATAAGTTGATTTTCTAAATTTGGGACCATGTTCTGTTTTGAAATTCAGTTCCTGTGTAGCCAAGTTTACATTCCGTGTATTAGTGATATCTTATGATGTTTCTTTTTCTGTGTGACTTATTTCAGTTAGAATCATCATACCTGAATCCACTCATTATGCTGCTATGGGCCTGATGACATAGATGTCATTGCTGAGTGATATTGCATTGTACGTAAGTACCACAACTTCTTTATCCATTTTTCGCTTTATGCGATATTGAACTTGTACCGTAAACGAGTTTCTTGTAAACAGAGCCATCCCAAACTTTGGGGTGGCTGTGTCTTTTTGATTTTAATTTCCCTAAGCTATAGGACCATAAGTGGAAGTGCCCTAGGCTCTGTTGCTTTGTTTTTTAGATGTTTCAGGAAACACCATACACTTCTCCCGAGTGGCTGTTGGCAATTTACATCCCGCCCATCAGCATAACAAGGCTCCCAGTTCTCCATGGCCTGTCCTGCCTTTCTGGATTTTACACTTTTTTCAGATGGCCCTTTTGACGGGGGGGAAGTGAGACTTCATTGTGGTGCAGATTTCCTTTGCAAGCTTGCTTGGTTGGCCAAAAAGGGCGTATGCGTTTTTTCCTGAATATATTCAGGAAAAAACGCATACGCCCTTTTTGGCCAAGTGCATCATTGTCGACCTTCTGCCTCTTTTCCTATGCTTTAAATGCAATTCCAGTCTACCTCCTGAAATCAGTTTCCTACAATTCTGCCCGGCTTTCAAGTCCTCTTGGCAGCCTTACTTCAGTATATTTTTGGATGATAGCTGTCATTTATAACTCTGCAGGTTTGTGAATTACAGTGCCCCTGAGCTCCTTTCTTCAACTCGCTTTCTTGTGAGCTGGCCGCAACACCGCAGGATTGCTTCAGGCCCTAATCTGGTTCCGGCATGGCACGCTGAGCCTTTGGTTAATTCCTCTTCCTGGTGGGAAATGAGAGTTAAATTTTCCCGTCCAGACACCTCCAGCTAGTCTCTCATTGGTTCTCCCTATTCCTGTTCATCTTCCGCGGAATTTGCAAACTGGGCCAAACAGGAGGTTAAAGGCACTGACTCTCCAAGTCGGGAGAGTGTTAGTAAAGCATCTGGAATGTTGCACCCGAGTACCAGGGGACGAGAACTGAGACATATTTCAACACGTCTCCCGATCACACGGTTGATCATACTCTGGGTTCCACATGCATGCTTTAGCTGAAGGAAGAATCCCTTAAACCTGGAGAGTTGAGACCCGTGGAATGGGTACCATGCAATATGACTTCAAAGGGTCTTCATTTGCTCACCAAAACTCTCCAATCCTATCACTGCTGCGTTTTTGCCCCTGTACTCACGATTGATTCACTTTCAGAGACATAGCAATCCATAGGTTTTAAGATACTTACTAGTCAGGTACATTATTAGGCGTTTAATATGGGGTTTTGAGTCCATTTCGTTGAGCAAGGAGTAGCTCTTGTCTATTACATATTTGGCTTAAGGAACTTTATCTGTGCTCATTTCAATCTCTGGTTTTATGCAGCACCCCAACTCACCTTTCCCCTTAAGCAAGCATAAGTTGATTTTCTAAATTTGGGACCATGTTCTGTTTTGAAATTCAGTTCCTGTGTAGCCAAGTTTACATTCCGTGTATTAGTGATATCTTATGATGTTTCTTTTTCTGTGTGACTTATTTCAGTTAGAATCATCATACCTGAATCCACTCATTATGCTGCTATGGGCCTGATGACATAGATGTCATTGCTGAGTGATATTGCATTGTACGTAAGTACCACAACTTCTTTATCCATTTTTCGCTTTATGCGATATTGAACTTGTACCGTAAACGAGTTTCTTGTAAACAGAGCCATCCCAAACTTTGGGGTGGCTGTGTCTTTTTGATTTTAATTTCCCTAAGCTGCAGGACCATAAGTGGAAGTGCCCTAGGCTCTGTTGCTTTGTTTTTTAGATGTTTCAGGAAACACCATACACTTCTCCCGAGTGGCTGTTGGCAATTTACATCCCGCCCATCAGCATAACAAGGCTCCCAGTTCTCCATGGCCTGTCCTGCCTTTCTGGATTTTACACTTTTTTCAGGTGGCCCTTTTGACGGGGGGGAGTGAGACTTCATTGTGGTGCAGATTTCCTTTGCAAGCTTGCTTGGTTGGCCAAAAAGGGCGTATGCGTTTTTTCCTGAATATATTCAGGAAAAAACGCATACGCCCTTTTTGGCCAAGTGCATCATTGTCGACCTTCTGCCTCTTTTCCTATGCTTTAAATGCAATTCCAGTCTACCTCCTGAAATCGGTTTCCTGCAATTCTGCCCGGCTTTCAAGTCCTCTTGGCAGCCTTACTTCAGTATATTTTTGGATGATAGCTGTCATTTATAACTCTGCAGGTTTGTGAATTACAGTGCCCCTGAGCTCCTTTCTTCAACTCGCTTTCTTGTGAGCTGGCCGCAACACCGCAGGATTGCTTCAGGCCCTAATCTGGTTCCGGCATGGCACGCTGAGCCTTTGGTTAATTCCTCTTCCTGGTGGGAAATGAGAGTTAAATTTTCCCGTCCAGACACCTCCAGCTAGTCTCTCATTGGTTCTCCCTATTCCTGTTCATCTTCCGCGGAATTTGCAAACTGGGCCAAACAGGAGGTTAAAGGCACTGACTCTCCAAGTCGGGAGAGTGTTACTAAAGCATCTGGAATGTTGCACCCGAGTACCAGGGGACGAGAACTGAGACATATTTCAACACGTCTCCCGATCACACGGTTGATCATACTCTGGGTTCCACATGCATGCTTTAGCTGAAGGAAGAATCCCTTAAACCTGGAGAGTTGAGACCCGTGGAATGGGTACCATGCAATATGACTTCAAAGGGTCTTCATTTGCTCACCAAAACTCTCCAATCCTATCACTGCTGCGTTTTTGCCCCTGTACTCACGATTGATTCACTTTCAGAGACATAGCAATCCATAGGTTTTAAGATACTTACTAGTCAGGTACATTATTAGGCGTTTAATATGGGGTTTTGAGTCCATTTCGTTGAGCAAGGAGTAGCTCTTGTCTATTACATATTTGGCTTAAGGAACTTTATCTGTGCTCATTTCAATCTCTGGTTTTATGCAGCACCCCAACTCACCTTTCCCCTTAAGCAAGCATAAGTTGATTTTCTAAATTTGGGACCATGTTCTGTTTTGAAATTCAGTTCCTGTGTAGCCAAGTTTACATTCCATGTATTAGTGATATCTTATGATGTTTCTTTTTCTGTGTGACTTATTTCAGTTAGAATCATCATACCTGAATCCACTCATCATGCTGCTATGGGCCTGATGACATAGATGTCATTGCTGAGTGATATTGCATTGTACGTAAGTACCACAACTTCTTTATCCATTTTTCGCTTTATGCGATATTGAACTTGTACCGTAAACGAGTTTCTTGTAAACAGAGCCATCCGGAACTTTGGGGTGGCTGTGTCTTTTTGATTTTAATTTCCCTAAGCTGCAGGACCATAAGTGGAAGTGCCCTAGGCTCTGTTGCTTTGTTTTTTAGATGTTTCAGGAAACACCATACACTTCTCCCGAGTGGCTGTTGGCAATTTACATCCCGCCCATCAGCATAACAAGGCTCCCAGTTCTCCATGGCCTGTCCTGCCTTTCTGGATTTTACACTTTTTTCAGATGGCCCTTTTGACGGGGGGGAAGTGAGACTTCATTGTAGTGCAGATTTCCTTTGCAAGCTTGCTTGGTTGGCCAAAAAGGGCATATGCGTTTTTTCCTGAATATATTCAGGAAAAAACGCATACGCCCTTTTTGGCCAAGTGCATCATTGTCGACCTTCTGCCTCTTTTCCTATGCTTTAAATGCAATTCCAGTCTACCTCCTGAAATCGGTTTCCTGCAATTCTGCCCGGCTTTCAAGTCCTCTTGGCAGCCTTACTTCAGTATATTTTTGGATGATAGCTGTCATTTATAACTCTGCAGGTTTGTGAATTACAGTGCCCCTGAGCTCCTTTCTTCAACTCGCTTTCTTGTGAGCTGGCCGCAACACCGCAGGATTGCTTCAGGCCCTAATCTGGTTCCGGCATGGCACGCTGAGCCTTTGGTTAATTCCTCTTCCTGGTGGGAAATGAGAGTTAAATTTTCCCGTCCAGACACCTCCAGCTAGTCTCTCATTGGTTCTCCCTATTCCTGTTCATCTTCCGCGGAATTTGCAAACTGGGCCAAACAGGAGGTTAAAGGCACTGACTCTCCAAGTCGGGAGAGTGTTAGTAAAGCATCTGGAATGTTGCACCCGAGTACCAGGGGACGAGAACTGAGACATATTTCAACACGTCTCCCGATCACACGGTTGATCATACTCTGGGTTCAACATGCATGCTTTAGCTGAAGGAAGAATCCCTTAAACCTGGAGAGTTGAGACCCGTGGAATGGGTACCATGCAATATGACTTCAAAGGGTCTTCATTTGCTCACCAAAACTCTCCAATCCTATCACTGCTGCGTTTTTGCCCCTGTACTCACGATTGATTCACTTTCAGAGACATAGCAATCCATAGGTTTTAAGATACTTACTAGTCAGGTACATTATTAGGCGTTTAATATGGGGTTTTGAGTCCATTTCGTTGAGCAAGGAGTAGCTCTTGTCTATTCCATATTTGGCTTAAGGAACTTTATCTGTGCTCATTTCAATCTCTGGTTTTATGCAGCACCCCAACTCACCTTTCCCCTTAAGCAAGCATAAGTTGATTTTCTAAATTTGGGACCATGTTCTGTTTTGAAATCCAGTTCCTGTGTAGCCAAGTTTACATTCCGTGTATTAGTGATATCTTATGATGTTTCTTTTTCTGTGTGACTTATTTCAGTTAGAATCATCATACCTGATTGCACTCATTATGCTGCTATGGGCCTGATGACATAGATGTCATTGCTGAGTGATATTGCATTGTACGTAAGTACCACAACTTCTTTATCCATTTTTCGCTTTATGCGATATTGAACTTGTACCGTAAACGAGTTTCTTGTAAACAGAGCCATCCCAAACTTTGGGGTGGCTGTGTCTTTTTGATTTTAATTTCCCTAAGCTGCAGGACCATAAGTGGAAGTGCCCTAGGCTCTGTTGCTTTGTTTTTTAGATGTTTCAGGAAACACCATACACTTCTCCCGAGTGGCTGTTGGCAAGTTACATCCCGCCCATCAGTATAACAAGGCTCCCAGTTCTCCATGGCCTGTCCTGCCTTTCTGGATTTTACACTTTTTTCAGATGGCCCTTTTGACGGGGTGAAGTGAGACTTCATTGTAGTGCAGATTTCCTTTGCAAGCTTGCTTGGTTGGCCAAAAAGGGCGTATGCGTTTTTTCCTGAATATATTCAGGAAAAAACGCATACGCCCTTTTTGGCCAAGTGCATCATTGTCGACCTTCTGCCTCTTTTCCTATGCTTTAAATGCAATTCCAGTCTACCTCCTGAAATCGGTTTCCTGCAATTCTGCCCGGCTTTCAAGTCCTCTTGGCAGCCTTACTTCAGTATATTTTTGGATGATAGCTGTCATTTATAACTCTGCAGATTTGTGAATTACAGTGCCCCTGAGCTCCTTTCTTCAACTCGCTTTCTTGTGAGCTGGCCGCAACACCGCAGGATTGCTTCAGGCCCTAATCTGGTTCCGGCATGGCACGCTGAGCCTTTGGTTAATTCCTCTTCCTGGTGGGAAATGAGAGTTAAATTTTCCCGTCCAGACACCTCCAGCTAGTCTCTCATTGGTTCTCCCTATTCCTGTTCATCTTCCGTGGAATTTGCAAACTGGGCCAAAGAGGAGGTTAAAGGCACTGACTCTCCAAGTCGGGAGAGTGTTAGTAAAGCATCTGGAATGTTGCACCCGAGTACCAGGGGACGAGAACTGAGACATATTTCAACACGTCTCCCGATAACACGGTTGATCATACTCTGGGTTCCACATGCATGTTTTAGCTGAAGGAAGAATCCCTTAAACCTGGAGAGTTGAGACCCGTGGAATGGGTACCATGCAATATGACTTCAAAGGGTCTTCATTTGCTCACCAAAACTCTCCAATCCTATCACTGCTGCGTTTTTGCCCCTGTACTCACGATTGATTCACTTTCAGAGACATAGCAATCCATAGGTTTTAAGATACTTACTAGTCAGGTACATTATTAGGCGTTTAATATGGGGTTTTGAGTCCATTTCGTTGAGCAAGGAGTAGCTCTTGTCTATTACATATTTGGCTTAAGGAACTTTATCTGTGCTCATTTCAATCTCTGGTTTTATGCAGCACCCCAACTCACCTTTCCCCTTAAGCAAGCATAAGTTGATTTTCTAAATTTGGGACCATGTTCTGTTTTGAAATTCAGTTCCTGTGTAGCCAAGTTTACATTCCGTGTATTAGTGATATCTTATGATGTTTCTTTTTCTGTGTGACTTATTTCAGTTAGAATCATCATACCTGAATCCACTCATTATGCTGCTATGGACCTGATGACATAGATATCATTGCTGAGTGATATTGCATTGTACGTAAGTACCACAACTTCTTTATCCATTTTTCGCTTTATGCGATATTGAACTTGTACCGTAAACGAGTTTCTTGTAAACAGAGCCATCCCAAACTTTGGGGTGGCTGTGTCTTTTTGATTTTAATTTCCCTAAGCTATAGGACCATAAGTGGAAGTGCCCTAGGCTCTGTTGCTTTGTTTTTTAGATGTTTCAGGAAACACCATACACTTCTCCCGAGTGGCTGTTGGCAATTTACATCCCGCCCATCAGCATAACAAGGCTCCCAGTTCTCCATGGCCTGTCCTGCCTTTCTGGATTTTACACTTTTTTCAGATGGCCCTTTTGACAGGGGGGGGAGTGAGACTTCATTGTAGTGCAGATTTCCGTTGCAAGCTTGCTTGGTTGGCCAAAAAGGGCGTATGCGTTTTTTCCTGAATATATTCAGGAAAAAACGCATACGCCCTTTTTGGCCAAGTGCATCATTGTCGACCTTCTGCCTCTTTTCCTATGCTTTAAATGCAATTCCAGTCTACCTCCTGAAATCGGTTTCCTGCAATTCTGCCCGGCTTTCAAGTCCTCTTGGCAGCCTTACTTCAGTATATTTTTGGATGATAGCTGTCATTTATAACTCTGCAGGTTTGTGAATTACAGTGCCCCTGAGCTCCTTTCTTCAACTCGCTTTCTTGTGAGCTCGCCGCAACACCGCAGGATTGCTTCAGGCCCTAATCTGGTTCCGGCATGGCACGCTGAGCCTTTGGTTAATTCCTCTTCCTGGTGGGAAATGAGAGTTAAATTTGCCCGTCCAGACACCTCCAGCTAGTCTCTCATTGGTTCTCCCTATTCCTGTTCATCTTCCGCGGAATTTGCAAACTGGGCCAAACAGGAGGTTAAAGGCACTGACTCTCCAAGTCGGGAGAGTGTTAGTAAAGCATCTGGAATGTTGTACCCGAGTACCAGGGGACAAGAACTGAGACATATTTCAACACGTCTCCCGATCACACGGTTGATCATACTCTGGGTTCCACATGCATGTTTTAGCTGAAGGAAGAATCCCTTAAACCTGGAGAGTTGAGACCCGTGGAATGGGTACCATGCAATATGACTTCAAAGGGTCTTCATTTGCTCACCAAAACTCTCCAATCCTATCACTGCTGCGTTTTTGCCCCTGTACTCACGATTGATTCACTTTCAGAGACATAGCAATCCATAGGTTTTAAGATACTTACTAGTCAGGTACATTATTAGGCGTTTAATATGGGGTTTTGAGTCCATTTCGTTGAGCAAGGAGTAGCTCTTGTCTATTACATATTTGGCTTAAGGAACTTTATCTGTGCTCATTTCAATCTCTGGTTTTATGCAGCACCCCAACTCACCTTTCCCCTTAAGCAAGCATAAGTTGGTTTTCTAAATTTGGGACCATGTTCTGTTTTGAAATTCAGTTCCTGTGTAGCCAAGTTTACATTCCGTGTATTAGTGATATCTTATGATGTTTCTTTTTCTGTGTGACTTATTTCAGTTAGAATCATCATACCTGAATCCACTCATTATGCTGCTATGGGCCTGATGACATAGATGTCATTGCTGAGTGATATTGCATTGTACGTAAGTACCACAACTTCTTTATCCATTTTTCGCTTTATGCGATATTGAACTTGTACCGTAAACGAGTTTCTTGTAAACAGAGCCATCCCAAACTTTGGGGTGGCTGTGTCTTTTTGATTTTAATTTCCCTAAGCTATAGGACCATAAGTGGAAGTGCCCTAGGCTCTGTTGCTTTGTTTTTTAGATGTTTCAGGAAACACCATACACTTCTCCGGAGTGGCTGTTGGCAATTTACATCCCGCCCATCAGCATAACAAGGTTCCCAGTTCTCCATGGCCTGTCCTGCCTTTCTGGATTTTACACTTTTTTCAGATGGCCCTTTTGACAGTGGGGGGGAGTGAGACTTCATTGTAGTGCAGATTTCCTTTGCAAGCTTGCTTGGTTGGCCAAAAAGTGCGTATGCGTTTTTTCCTGAATATATTCAGGAAAAAACGCATACGCCCTTTTTGGCCAAGTGCATCATTGTCGACCTTCTGCCTCTTTTCCTATGCTTTAAATGCAATTCCAGTCTACCTCCTGAAATCGGTTTCCTGCAATTCTGCCCGGCTTTCAAGTCCTCTTGGCAGCCTTACTTCAGTATATTTTTGGATGATAGCTGTCATTTATAACTCTGCAGGTTTGTGAATTACAGTGCCCCTGAGCTCCTTTCTTCAACTCGCTTTCTTGTGAGCTGGCCGCAACACCGCAGGATTGCTTCAGGCCCTAATCTGGTTCCGGCATGGCACGCTGAGCCTTTGGTTAATTCCTCTTCCTGGTGGGAAATGAGAGTTAAATTTTCCCGTCCAGACACCTCCAGCTAGTCTCTCATTGGTTCTCCCTATTCCTGTTCATCTTCCGTGGAATTTGCAAACTGGGCCAAAGAGGAGGTTAAAGGCACTGATTCTCCAAGTCGGGAGAGTGTTAGTAAAGCATCTGGAATGTTGCACCCGAGTACCAGGGGACGAGAACTGAGACATATTTCAACACGTCTCCCGATCACACGGTTGATCATACTCTGGGTTCCACATGCATGTTTTAGCTGAAGGAAGAATCCCTTAAACCTGGAGAGTTGAGACCCGTGGAATGGGTACTATGCAATATGACTTCAAAGGGTCTTCATTTGCTCACCAAAACTCTCCAATCCTATCACTGCTGCGTTTTTGCCCCTGTACTCACGATTGATTCACTTTCAGAGACATAGCAATCCATAGGTTTTAAGATACTTACTAGTCAGGTACATTATTAGGCGTTTAATATGGGGTTTTGAGTCCATTTCGTTGAGCAAGGAGTAGCTCTTGTCTATTCCATATTTGGCTTAAGGAACTTTATCTGTGCTCATTTCAATCTCTGGTTTTATGCAGCACCCCAACTCACCTTTCCCCTTAAGCAAGCATAAGTTGATTTTCTAAATTTGGGACCATGTTCTGTTTTGAAATTCAGTTCCTGTGTAGCCAAGTTTACATTCCGTGTATTAGTGATATCTTATGATGTTTCTTTTTCTGTGTGACTTATTTCAGTTAGAATCATCATACCTGAATCCACTCATTATGCTGCTATGGGCCTGATGACATAGATGTCATTGCTGAGTGATATTGCATTGTACGTAAGTACCACAACTTCTTTATCCATTTTTCGCTTTATGCGATATTGAACTTGTACCGTAAACGAGTTTCTTGTAAACAGAGCCATCCCAAACTTTGGGGTGGCTGTGTCTTTTTGATTTTAATTTCCCTAAGCTATAGGACCATAAGTGGAAGTGCCCTAGGCTCTGTTGCTTTGTTTTTTAGATGTTTCAGGAAACACCATACACTTCTCCCGAGTGGCTGTTGGCAATTTACATCCCGCCCATCAGCATAACAAGGCTCCCAGTTCTCCATGGCCTGTCCTGCCTTTCTGGATTTTACACTTTTTTCAGATGGCCCTTTTGACAGGGGGGGGGAGTGAGACTTCATTGTAGTGCAGATTTCCGTTGCAAGCTTGCTTGGTTGGCCAAAAAGTGCGTATGCGTTTTTTCCTGAATATATTCAGGAAAAAACGCATACGCCCTTTTTGGCCAAGTGCATCATTGTCGACCTTCTGCCTCTTTTCCTATGCTTTAAATGCAATTCCAGTCTACCTCCTGAAATCGGTTTCCTGCAATTCTGCCCGGCTTTCAAGTCCTCTTGGCAGCCTTACTTCAGTATATTTTTGGATGATAGCTGTCATTTATAACTCTGCAGGTTTGTGAATTACAGTGCCCCTGAGCTCCTTTCTTCAACTCGCTTTCTTGTGAGCTGGCCGCAACACCGCAGGATTGCTTCAGGCCCTAATCTGGTTCCGGCATGGCACGCTGAGCCTTTGGTTAATTCCTCTTCCTGGTGGGAAATGAGAGTTAAATTTTCCCGTCCAGACACCTCCAGCTAGTCTCTCATTGGTTCTCCCTATTCCTGTTCATCTTCCGTGGAATTTGCAAACTGGGCCAAAGAGGAGGTTAAAGGCACTGACTCTCCAAGTCGGGAGAGTGTTAGTAAAGCATCTGGAATGTTGCACCCGAGTACCAGGGGACGAGAACTGAGACATATTTCAACACGTCTCCCGATCACACGGTTGATCATACTCTGGGTTCCACATGCATGTTTTAGCTGAAGGAAGAATCCCTTAAACCTGGAGAGTTGAGACCCGTGGAATGGGTACCATGCAATATGACTTCAAAGGGTCTTCATTTGCTCACCAAAACTCTCCAATCCTATCACTGCTGCGTTTTTGCCCCTGTACTCACGATTGATTCACTTTCAGAGACATAGCAATCCATAGGTTTTAAGATACTTACTAGTCAGGTACATTATTAGGCGTTTAATATGGGGTTTTGAGTCCATTTCGTTGAGCAAGGAGTAGCTCTTGTCTATTCCATATTTGGCTTAAGGAACTTTATCTGTGCTCATTTCAATCTCTGGTTTTATGCAGCACCCCAACTCACCTTTCCCCTTAAGCAAGCATAAGTTGATTTTCTAAATTTGGGACCATGTTCTGTTTTGAAATTCAGTTCCTGTGTAGCCAAGTTTACATTCCGTGTATTAGTGATATCTTATGATGTTTCTTTTTCTGTGTGACTTATTTCAGTTAGAATCATCATACCTGAATCCACTCATTATGCTGCTATGGGCCTGATGACATAGATGTCATTGCTGAGTGATATTGCATTGTACGTAAGTACCACAACTTCTTTATCCATTTTTCACTTTATGCGATATTGAACTTGTACCGTAAACGAGTTTCTTGTAAACAGAGCCATCCCAAACTTTGGGGTGGCTGTGTCTTTTTGATTTTAATTTCCCTAAGCTATAGGACCATAAGTGGAAGTGCCCTAGGCTCTGTTGCTTTGTTTTTTAGATGTTTCAGGAAACACCATACACTTCTCCGGAGTGGCTGTTGGCAATTTACATCCCGCCCATCAGCATAACAAGGCTCCCAGTTCTCCATGGCCTGTCCTGCCTTTCTGGATTTTACACTTTTTTCAGATGGCCCTTTTGACGGGGGGGAAGTGAGACTTCATTGTAGTGCAGATTTCCTTTGCAAGCTTGCTTGGTTGGCCAAAAAGGGCGTATGCGTTTTTTCCTGAATATATTCAGGAAAAAACGCATACGCCCTTTTTGGCCAAGTGCATCATTGTCGACCTTCTGCCTCTTTTCCTATGCTTTAAATGCAATTCCAGTCTACCTCCTGAAATCGGTTTCCTGCAATTCTGCCCGGCTTTCAAGTCCTCTTGGCAGCCTTACTTCAGTATATTTTTGGATGATAGCTGTCATTTATAACTCTGCAGGTTTGTGAATTACAGTGCCCCTGAGCTCCTTTCTTCAACTCGCTTTCTTGTGAGCTGGCCGCAACACCGCAGGATTGCTTCAGGCCCTAATCTGGTTCCGGCATGGCACGCTGAGCCTTTGGTTAATTCCTCTTCCTGGTGGGAAATGAGAGTTAAATTTTCCCGTCCAGACACCTCCAGCTAGTCTCTCATTGGTTCTCCCTATTCCTGTTCATCTTCCGCGGAATTTGCAAACTGGGCCAAACAGGAGGTTAAAGGCACTGACTCTCCAAGTCGGGAGAGTGTTAGTAAAGCATCTGGAATGTTGCACCCGAGTACCAGGGGACGAGAACTGAGACATATTTCAACACGTCTCCCGATCACACGGTTGATCATACTCTGGGTTCCACATGCATGTTTTAGCTGAAGGAAGAATCCCTTAAACCTGGAGAGTTGAGACCCGTGGAATGGGTACCATGCAATATGACTTCAAAGGGTCTTCATTTGCTCACCAAAACTCTCCAATCCTATCACTGCTGCGTTTTTGCCCCTGTACTCACGATTGATTCACTTTCAGAGACATAGCAATCCATAGGTTTTAAGATACTTACTAGTCAGGTACATTATTAGGCGTTTAATATGGGGTTTTGAGTCCATTTCGTTGAGCAAGGAGTAGCTCTTGTCTATTCCATATTTGGCTTAAGGAACTTTATCTGTGCTCATTTCAATCTCTGGTTTTATGCAGCACCCCAACTCACCTTTCCCCTTAAGCAAGCATAAGTTGATTTTCTAAATTTGGGACCATGTTCTGTTTTGAAATTCAGTTCCTGTGTAGCCAAGTTTACATTCCGTGTATTAGTGATATCTTATGATGTTTCTTTTTCTGTGTGACTTATTTCAGTTAGAATCATCATACCTGAATCCACTCATTATGCTGCTATGGGCCTGATGACATAGATGTCATTGCTGAGTGATATTGCATTGTACGTAAGTACCACAACTTCTTTATCCATTTTTCGCTTTATGCGATATTGAACTTGTACCGTAAACGAGTTTCTTGTAAACAGAGCCATCCCAAACTTTGGGGTGGCTGTGTCTTTTTGATTTTAATTTCCCTAAGCTATAGGACCATAAGTGGAAGTGCCCTAGGCTCTGTTGCTTTGTTTTTTAGATGTTTCAGGAAACACCATACACTTCTCCCGAGTGGCTGTTGGCAATTTACATCCCGCCCATCAGCATAACAAGGCTCCCAGTTCTCCATGGCCTGTCCTGCCTTTCTGGATTTTACACTTTTTTCAGATGGCCCTTTTGACAGGGGGGGGGAGTGAGACTTCATTGTAGTGCAGATTTCCGTTGCAAGCTTGCTTGGTTGGCCAAAAAGGGCGTATGCGTTTTTTCCTGAATATATTCAGGAAAAAACGCATACGCCCTTTTTGGCCAAGTGCATCATTGTCGACCTTCTGCCTCTTTTCCTATGCTTTAAATGCAATTCCAGTCTACCTCCTGAAATCGGTTTCCTGCAATTCTGCCCGGCTTTCAAGTCCTCTTGGCAGCCTTACTTCAGTATATTTTTGGATGATAGCTGTCATTTATAACTCTGCAGGTTTGTGAATTACAGTGCCCCTGAGCTCCTTTCTTCAACTCGCTTTCTTGTGAGCTGGCCGCAACACCGCAGGATTGCTTCAGGCCCTAATCTGGTTCCGGCATGGCACGCTGAGCCTTTGGTTAATTCCTCTTCCTGGTGGGAAATGAGAGTTAAATTTTCCCGTCCAGACACCTCCAGCTAGTCTCTCATTGGTTCTCCCTATTCCTGTTCATCTTCCGCGGAATTTGCAAACTGGGCCAAACAGGAGGTTAAAGGCACTGACTCTCCAAGTCGGGAGAGTGTTAGTAAAGCATCTGGAATGTTGCACCCGAGTACCAGGGGACGAGAACTGAGACATATTTCAACACGTCTCCCGATCACACGGTTGATCATACTCTGGGTTCCACATGCATGTTTTAGCTGAAGGAAGAGTCCCTTAAACCTGGAGAGTTGAGACCCGTGGAATGGGTACCATGCAATATGACTTCAAAGGGTCTTCATTTGCTCACCAAAACTCTCCAATCCTATCACTGCTGCGTTTTTGCCCCTGTACTCACGATTGATTCACTTTCAGAGACATAGCAATCCATAGGTTTTAAGATACTTACTAGTCAGGTACATTATTAGGCGTTTAATATGGGGTTTTGAGTCCATTTCGTTGAGCAAGGAGTAGCTCTTGTCTATTACATATTTGGCTTAAGGAACTTTATCTGTGCTCATTTCAATCTCTGGTTTTATGCAGCACCCCAACTCACCTTTCCCCTTAAGCAAGCATAAGTTGGTTTTCTAAATTTGGGACCATGTTCTGTTTTGAAATTCAGTTCCTGTGTAGCCAAGTTTACATTCCGTGTATTAGTGATATCTTATGATGTTTCTTTTTCTGTGTGACTTATTTCAGTTAGAATCATCATACCTGAATCCACTCATTATGCTGCTATGGGCCTGATGACATAGATGTCATTGCTGAGTGATATTGCATTGTACGTAAGTACCACAACTTCTTTATCCATTTTTCGCTTTATGCGATATTGAACTTGAACCGTAAACGAGTTTCTTGTAAACAGAGCCATCCCAAACTTTGGGGTGGCTGTGTCTTTTTGATTTTAATTTCCCTAAGCTATAGGACCATAAGTGGAAGTGCCCTAGGCTCTGTTGCTTTGTTTTTTAGATGTTTCAGGAAACACCATACACTTCTCCCGAGTGGCTGTTGGCAATTTACATCCCGCCCATCAGCATAACAAGGTTCCCAGTTCTCCATGGCCTGTCCTGCCTTTCTGGATTTTACACTTTTTTCAGATGGCCCTTTTGACAGTGGGGGGGAGTGAGACTTCATTGTAGTGCAGATTTCCTTTGCAAGCTTGCTTGGTTGGCCAAAAAGTGCGTATGCGTTTTTTCCTGAATATATTCAGGAAAAAACGCATACGCCCTTTTTGGCCAAGTGCATCATTGTCGACCTTCTGCCTCTTTTCCTATGCTTTAAATGCAATTCCAGTCTACCTCCTGAAATCGGTTTCCTGCAATTCTGCCCGGCTTTCAAGTCCTCTTGGCAGCCTTACTTCAGTATATTTTTGGATGATAGCTGTCATTTATAACTCTGCAGGTTTGTGAATTACAGTGCCCCTGAGCTCCTTTCTTCAACTCGCTTTCTTGTGAGCTGGCCGCAACACCGCAGGATTGCTTCAGGCCCTAAACTGGTTCCGGCATGGCACGCTGAGCCTTTGGTTAATTCCTCTTCCTGGTGGGAAATGAGAGTTAAATTTTCCCGTCCAGACACCTCCAGCTAGTCTCTCATTGGTTCTCCCTATTCCTGTTCATCTTCCGCGGAATTTGCAAACTGGGCCAAACAGGAGGTTAAAGGCACTGACTCTCCAAGTCGGGAGAGTGTTAGTAAAGCATCTGGAATGTTGTACCCGAGTACCAGGGGACAAGAACTGAGACATATTTCAACACGTCTCCCGATCACACGGTTGATCATACTCTGGGTTCCACATGCATGTTTTAGCTGAAGGAAGAATCCCTTAAACCTGGAGAGTTGAGACCCGTGGAATGGGTACCATGCAATATGACTTCAAAGGGTCTTCATTTGCTCACCAAAACTCTCCAATCCTATCACTGCTGCGTTTTTGCCCCTGTACTCACGATTGATTCACTTTCAGAGACATAGCAATCCATAGGTTTTAAGATACTTACTAGTCAGGTACATTATTAGGTGTTTAATATGGGGTTTTGAGTCAATTTCGTTGAGCAAGGAGTAGCTCTTGTCTATTCCATATTTGGCTTAAGGAACTTTATCTGTGCTCATTTCAATCTCTGGTTTTATGCAGCACCCCAACTCACCTTTCCCCTTAAGCAAGCATAAGTTGGTTTTCTAAATTTGGGACCATGTTCTGTTTTGAAATTCAGTTCCTGTGTAGCCAAGTTTACATTCCGTGTATTAGTGATATCTTATGATGTTTCTTTTTCTGTGTGACTTATTTCAGTTAGAATCATCATACCTGAATCCACTCATTATGCTGCTATGGGCCTGATGACATAGATGTCATTGCTGAGTGATATTGCATTGTACGTAAGTACCACAACTTCTTTATCCATTTTTCGCTTTATGCGATATTGAACTTGTACCATAAACGAGTTTCTTGTAAACAGAGCCATCCCAAACTTTGGGGTGGCTGTGTCTTTTTGATTTTAATTTCCCTAAGCTATAGGACCATAAGTGGAAGTGCCCTAGGCTCTGTTGCTTTGTTTTTTAGATGTTTCAGGAAACACCATACACTTCTCCGGAGTGGCTGTTGGCAATTTACATCCCGCCCATCAGCATAACAAGGCTCCTAGTTCTCCATGGCCTGTCCTGCCTTTCTGGATTTTACACTTTTTTCAGATGGCCCTTTTGACGGGGGGGAAGTGAGACTTCATTGTAGTGCAGATTTCCTTTGCAAGCTTGCTTGGTTGGCCAAAAAGGGCGTATGCGTTTTTTCCTGAATATATTCAGGAAAAAACGCATACGCCCTTTTTGGCCAAGTGCATCATTGTCGACCTTCTGCCTCTTTTCCTATGCTTTAAATGCAATTCCAGTCTACCTCCTGAAATCGGTTTCCTGCAATTCTGCCCGGCTTTCAAGTCCTCTTGGCAGCCTTACTTCAGTATATTTTTGGATGATAGCTGTCATTTATAACTCTGCAGGTTTGTGAATTACAGTGCCCCTGAGCTCCTTTCTTCAACTCGCTTTCTTGTGAGCTGGCCGCAACACCGCAGGATTGCTTCAGGCCCTAATCTGGTTCCGGCATGGCACGCTGAGCCTTTGGTTAATTCCTCTTCCTGGTGGGAAATGAGAGTTAAATTTTCCCGTCCAGACACCTCCAGCTAGTCTCTCATTGGTTCTCCCTATTCCTGTTCATCTTCCGCGGAATTTGCAAACTGGGCCAAACAGGAGGTTAAAGGCACTGACTCTCCAAGTCGGGAGAGTGTTAGTAAAGCATCTGGAATGTTGCACCCGAGTACCAGGGGACGAGAACTGAGACATATTTCAACACGTCTCCCGATCACACGGTTGATCATACTCTGGGTTCCACATGCATGTTTTAGCTGAAGGAAGAATCCCTTAAACCTGGAGAGTTGAGACCCGTGGAATGGGTACCATGCAATATGACTTCAAAGGGTCTTCATTTGCTCACCAAAACTCTCCAATCCTATCACTGCTGCGTTTTTGCCCCTGTACTCACGATTGATTCACTTTCAGAGACATAGCAATCCATAGGTTTTAAGATACTTACTAGTCAGGTACATTATTAGGCGTTTAATATGGGGTTTTGAGTCCATTTCGTTGAGCAAGGAGTAGCTCTTGTCTATTACATATTTGGCTTAAGGAACTTTATCTGTGCTCATTTCAATCTCTGGTTTTATGCAGCACCCCAACTCACCTTTCCCCTTAAGCAAGCATAAGTTGGTTTTCTAAATTTGGGACCATGTTCTGTTTTGAAATTCAGTTCCTGTGTAGCCAAGTTTACATTCCGTGTATTAGTGATATCTTATGATGTTTCTTTTTCTGTGTGACTTATTTCAGTTAGAATCATCATACCTGAATCCACTCATTATGCTGCTATGGGCCTGATGACATAGATGTCATTGCTGAGTGATATTGCATTGTATGTAAGTACCACAACTTCTTTATCCATTTTTCGCTTTATGCGATATTGAACTTGTACCGTAAACGAGTTTCTTGTAAACACAGCCATCCCAAACTTTGGGGTGGCTGTGTCTTTTTGATTTTAATTTCCCTAAGCTACAGGACCATAAGTGGAAGTGCCCTAGGCTCTGTTGCTTTGTTTTTTAGATGTTTCAGGAAACACCATACACTTCTCCGGAGTGGCTGTTGGCAATTTACATCCCGCCCATCAGCATAACAAGGCTCCTAGTTCTCCATGGCCTGTCCTGCCTTTCTGGATTTTACACTTTTTTCAGATGGCCCTTTTGACGGGGGGGAAGTGAGACTTCATTGTAGTGCAGATTTCCTTTGCAAGCTTGCTTGGTTGGCCAAAAAGGGCGTATGCGTTTTTTCCTGAATATATTCAGGAAAAAACGCATACGCCCTTTTTGGCCAAGTGCATCATTGTCGACCTTCTGCCTCTTTTCCTATGCTTTAAATGCAATTCCAGTCTACCTCCTGAAATCGGTTTCCTGCAATTCTGCCCGGCTTTCAAGTCCTCTTGGCAGCCTTACTTCAGTATATTTTTGGATGATAGCTGTCATTTATAACTCTGCAGGTTTGTGAATTACAGTGCCCCTGAGCTCCTTTCTTCAACTCGCTTTCTTGTGAGCTGGCCGCAACACCGCAGGATTGCTTCAGGCCCTAATCTGGTTCCGGCATGGCACGCTGAGCCTTTGGTTAATTCCTCTTCCTGGTGGGAAATGAGAGTTAAATTTTCCCGTCCAGACACCTCCAGCTAGTCTCTCATTGGTTCTCCCTATTCCTGTTCATCTTCCGCGGAATTTGCAAACTGGGCCAAACAGGAGGTTAAAGGCACTGACTCTCCAAGTCGGGAGAGTGTTAGTAAAGCATCTGGAATGTTGCACCCGAGTACCAGGGGACGAGAACTGAGACATATTTCAACACGTCTCCCGATCACACGGTTGATCATACTCTGGGTTCCACATGCATGTTTTAGCTGAAGGAAGAGTCCCTTAAACCTGGAGAGTTGAGACCCGTGGAATGGGTACCATGCAATATGACTTCAAAGGGTCTTCATTTGCTCACCAAAACTCTCCAATCCTATCACTGCTGCGTTTTTGCCCCTGTACTCACGATTGATTCACTTTCAGAGACATAGCAATCCATAGGTTTTAAGATACTTACTAGTCAGGTACATTATTAGGCGTTTAATATGGGGTTTTGAGTCCATTTCGTTGAGCAAGGAGTAGCTCTTGTCTATTCCATATTTGGCTTAAGGAACTTTATCTGTGCTCATTTCAATCTCTGGTTTTATGCAGCACCCCAACTCACCTTTCCCCTTAAGCAAGCATAAGTTGATTTTCTAAATTTGGGACCATGTTCTGTTTTGAAATTCAGTTCCTGTGTAGCCAAGTTTACATTCCGTGTATTAGTGATATCTTATGATGTTTCTTTTTCTGTGTGACTTATTTCAGTTAGAATCATCATACCTGAATCCACTCATTATGCTGCTATGGGCCTGATGACATAGATGTCATTGCTGAGTGATATTGCATTGTACGTAAGTACCACAACTTCTTTATCCATTTTTCGCTTTATGCGATATTGAACTTGTACCGTAAACGAGTTTCTTGTAAACAGAGCCATCCCAAACTTTGGGGTGGCTGTGTCTTTTTGATTTTAATTTCCCTAAGCTATAGGACCATAAGTGGAAGTGCCCTAGGCTCTGTTGCTTTGTTTTTTAGATGTTTCAGGAAACACCATACACTTCTCCCGAGTGGCTGTTGGCAATTTACATCCCGCCCATCAGCATAACAAGGCTCCCAGTTCTCCATGGCCTGTCCTGCCTTTCTGGATTTTACACTTTTTTCAGATGGCCCTTTTGACAGAGGGGGGGAGTGAGACTTCATTGTAGTGCAGATTTCCTTTGCAAGCTTGCTTGGTTGGCCAAAAAGTGCGTATGCGTTTTTTCCTGAATATATTCAGGAAAAAACGCATACGCCCTTTTTGGCCAAGTGCATCATTGTCGACCTTCTGCCTCTTTTCCTATGCTTTAAATGCAATTCCAGTCTACCTCCTGAAATCGGTTTCCTGCAATTCTGCCCGGCTTTCAAGTCCTGTTGGCAGCCTTACTTCAGTATATTTTTGGATGATAGCTGTCATTTATAACTCTGCAGGTTTGTGAATTACAGTGCCCCTGAGCTCCTTTCTTCAACTCGCTTTCTTGTGAGCTGGCCGCAACACCGCAGGATTGCTTCAGGCCCTAATCTGGTTCCGGCATGGCACGCTGAGCCTTTGGTTAATTCCTCTTCCTGGTGGGAAATGAGAGTTAAATTTTCCCGTCCAGACACCTCCAGCTAGTCTCTCATTGGTTCTCCCTATTCCTGTTCATCTTCCGCGGAATTTGCAAACTGGGCCAAACAGGAGGTTAAAGGCACTGACTCTCCAAGTCGGGAGAGTGTTAGTAAAGCATCTGGAATGTTGTACCCGAGTACCAGGGGACAAGAACTGAGACATATTTCAACACGTCTCCCGATCACACGGTTGATCATACTCTGGGTTCCACATGCATGTTTTAGCTGAAGGAAGAATCCCTTAAAGCTGGAGAGTTGAGACCCGTGGAATGGGTACCATGCAATATGACTTCAAAGGGTCTTCATTTGCTCACCAAAACTCTCCAATCCTATCACTGCTGCGTTTTTGCCCCTGTACTCACGATTGATTCACTTTCAGAGACATAGCAATCCATAGGTTTTAAGATACTTACTAGTCAGGTACATTATTAGGCGTTTAATATGGGGTTTTGAGTCCATTTCGTTGAGCAAGGAGTAGCTCTTGTCTATTCCATATTTGGCTTAAGGAACTTTATCTGTGCTCATTTCAATCTCTGGTTTTATGCAGCACCCCAACTCACCTTTCCCCTTAAGCAAGCATAAGTTGGTTTTCTAAATTTGGGACCATGTTCTGTTTTGAAATTCAGTTCCTGTGTAGCCAAGTTTACATTCCGTGTATTAGTGATATCTTATGATGTTTCTTTTTCTGTGTGACTTATTTCAGTTAGAATCATCATACCTGAATCCACTCATTATGCTGCTATGGGCCTGATGACATAGATGTCATTGCTGAGTGATATTGCATTGTATGTAAGTACCACAACTTCTTTATCCATTTTTCGCTTTATGCGATATTGAACTTGTACCGTAAACGAGTTTCTTGTAAACACAGCCATCCCAAACTTTGGGGTGGCTGTGTCTTTTTGATTTTAATTTCCCTAAGCTACAGGACCATAAGTGGAAGTGCCCTAGGCTCTGTTGCTTTGTTTTTTAGATGTTTCAGGAAACACCATACACTTCTCCGGAGTGGCTGTTGGCAATTTACATCCCGCCCATCAGCATAACAAGACTCCCAGTTCTCCATGGCCTGTCCTGCCTTTCTGGATTTTACACTTTTTTCAGATGGCCCTTTTGACGGGGGGGGGGAAGTGAGACTTCATTGTAGTGCAGATTTCCTTTGCAAGCTTGCTTGGTTGGCCAAAAAGGGCGTATGCGTTTTTTCCTGAATATATTCAGGAAAAAACGCATACGCCCTTTTTGGCCAAGTGCATCATTGTCGACCTTCTGCCTCTTTTCCTATGCTTTAAATGCAATTCCAGTCTACCTCCTGAAATCGGTTTCCTGCAATTCTGCCCGGTTTTCAAGTCCTCTTGGCAGCCTTACTTCAGTATATTTTTGGATGATAGCTGTCATTTATAACTCTGCAGGTTTGTGAATTACAGTGCCCCTGAGCTCCTTTCTTCAACTCGCTTTCTTGTGAGCTGGCCGCAACACCGCAGGATTGCTTCAGGCCCTAATCTGGTTCCGGCATGGCACGCTGAGCCTTTGGTTAATTCCTCTTCCTGGTGGGAAATGAGAGTTAAATTTTCCCGTCCAGACACCTCCAGCTAGTCTCTCATTGGTTCTCCCTATTCCTGTTCATCTTCCGCGGAATTTGCAAACTGGGCCAAAGAGGAGGTTAAAGGCACTGACTCTCCAAGTCGGGAGAGTGTTAGTAAAGCATCTGGAATGTTGCACCCGAGTACCAGGGGACGAGAACTGAGACATATTTCAACACGTCTCCCGATCACACGGTTGATCATACTCTGGGTTCCACATGCATGTTTTAGCTGAAGGAAGAATCCCTTAAACCTGGAGAGTTGAGACCCGTGGAATGGGTACCATGCAATATGACTTCAAAGGGTCTTCATTTGCTCACCAAAACTCTCCAATCCTATCACTGCTGCGTTTTTGCCCCTGTACTCACGATTGATTCACTTTCAGAGACATAGCAATCCATAGGTTTTAAGATACTTACTAGTCAGGTACATTATTAGGCGTTTAATATGGGGTTTTGAGTCCATTTCGTTGAGCAAGGAGTAGCTCTTGTCTATTCCATATTTGGCTTAAGGAACTTTATCTGTGCTCATTTCAATCTCTGGTTTTATGCAGCACCCCAACTCACCTTTCCCCTTAAGCAAGCATAAGTTGGTTTTCTAAATTTGGGACCATGTTCTGTTTTGAAATTCAGTTCCTGTGTAGCCAAGTTTACATTCCGTGTATTAGTGATATCTTATGATGTTTCTTTTTCTGTGTGACTTATTTCAGTTAGAATCATCATACCTGAATCCACTCATTATGCTGCTATGGGCCTGATGACATAGATGTCATTGCTGAGTGATATTGCATTGTACGTAAGTACCACAACTTCTTTATCCATTTTTCGCTTTATGCGATATTGAACTTGTACCGTAAACGAGTTTCTTGTAAACAGAGCCATCCCAAACTTTGGGGTGGCTGTGTCTTTTTGATTTTAATTTCCCTAAGCTATAGGACCATAAGTGGAAGTGCCCTAGGCTCTGTTGCTTTGTTTTTTAGATGTTTCAGGAAACACCATACACTTCTCCGGAGTGGCTGTTGGCAATTTACATCCCGCCCATCAGCATAACAAGGCTCCTAGTTCTCCATGGCCTGTCCTGCCTTTCTGGATTTTACACTTTTTTCAGATGGCCCTTTTGACGGGGGGGAAGTGAGACTTCATTGTAGTGCAGATTTCCTTTGCAAGCTTGCTTGGTTGGCCAAAAAGGGCGTATGCGTTTTTTCCTGAATATATTCAGGAAAAAACGCATACGCCCTTTTTGGCCAAGTGCATCATTGTCGACCTTCTGCCTCTTTTCCTATGCTTTAAATGCAATTCCAGTCTACCTCCTGAAATCGGTTTCCTGCAATTCTGCCCGGCTTTCAAGTCCTCTTGGCAGCCTTACTTCAGTATATTTTTGGATGATAGCTGTCATTTATAACTCTGCAGGTTTGTGAATTACAGTGCCCCTGAGCTCCTTTCTTCAACTCGCTTTCTTGTGAGCTGGCCGCAACACCGCAGGATTGCTTCAGGCCCTAATCTGGTTCCGGCATGGCACGCTGAGCCTTTGGTTAATTCCTCTTCCTGGTGGGAAATGAGAGTTAAATTTTCCCGTCCAGACACCTCCAGCTAGTCTCTCATTGGTTCTCCCTATTCCTGTTCATCTTCCGCGGAATTTGCAAACTGGGCCAAACAGGAGGTTAAAGGCACTGACTCTCCAAGTCGGGAGAGTGTTAGTAAAGCATCTGGAATGTTGCACCCGAGTACCAGGGGACGAGAACTGAGACATATTTCAACACGTCTCCCGATCACACGGTTGATCATACTCTGGGTTCCACATGCATGTTTTAGCTGAAGGAAGAGTCCCTTAAACCTGGAGAGTTGAGACCCGTGGAATGGGTACCATGCAATATGACTTCAAAGGGTCTTCATTTGCTCACCAAAACTCTCCAATCCTATCACTGCTGCGTTTTTGCCCCTGTACTCACGATTGATTCACTTTCAGAGACATAGCAATCCATAGGTTTTAAGATACTTACTAGTCAGGTACATTATTAGGCGTTTAATATGGGGTTTTGAGTCCATTTCGTTGAGCAAGGAGTAGCTCTTGTCTATTCCATATTTGGCTTAAGGAACTTTATCTGTGCTCATTTCAATCTCTGGTTTTATGCAGCACCCCAACTCACCTTTCCCCTTAAGCAAGCATAAGTTGATTTTCTAAATTTGGGACCATGTTCTGTTTTGAAATTCAGTTCCTGTGTAGCCAAGTTTACATTCCGTGTATTAGTGATATCTTATGATGTTTCTTTTTCTGTGTGACTTATTTCAGTTAGAATCATCATACCTGAATCCACTCATTATGCTGCTATGGGCCTGATGACATAGATGTCATTGCTGAGTGATATTGCATTGTACGTAAGTACCACAACTTCTTTATCCATTTTTCGCTTTATGCGATATTGAACTTGTACCGTAAACGAGTTTCTTGTAAACAGAGCCATCCCAAACTTTGGGGTGGCTGTGTCTTTTTGATTTTAATTTCCCTAAGCTATAGGACCATAAGTGGAAGTGCCCTAGGCTCTGTTGCTTTGTTTTTTAGATGTTTCAGGAAACACCATACACTTCTCCCGAGTGGCTGTTGGCAATTTACATCCCGCCCATCAGCATAACAAGGCTCCCAGTTCTCCATGGCCTGTCCTGCCTTTCTGGATTTTACACTTTTTTCAGATGGCCCTTTTGACAGAGGGGGGGAGTGAGACTTCATTGTAGTGCAGATTTCCTTTGCAAGCTTGCTTGGTTGGCCAAAAAGTGCGTATGCGTTTTTTCCTGAATATATTCAGGAAAAAACGCATACGCCCTTTTTGGCCAAGTGCATCATTGTCGACCTTCTGCCTCTTTTCCTATGCTTTAAATGCAATTCCAGTCTACCTCCTGAAATCGGTTTCCTGCAATTCTGCCCGGCTTTCAAGTCCTGTTGGCAGCCTTACTTCAGTATATTTTTGGATGATAGCTGTCATTTATAACTCTGCAGGTTTGTGAATTACAGTGCCCCTGAGCTCCTTTCTTCAACTCGCTTTCTTGTGAGCTGGCCGCAACACCGCAGGATTGCTTCAGGCCCTAATCTGGTTCCGGCATGGCACGCTGAGCCTTTGGTTAATTCCTCTTCCTGGTGGGAAATGAGAGTTAAATTTTCCCGTCCAGACACCTCCAGCTAGTCTCTCATTGGTTCTCCCTATTCCTGTTCATCTTCCGCGGAATTTGCAAACTGGGCCAAACAGGAGGTTAAAGGCACTGACTCTCCAAGTCGGGAGAGTGTTAGTAAAGCATCTGGAATGTTGTACCCGAGTACCAGGGGACAAGAACTGAGACATATTTCAACACGTCTCCCGATCACACGGTTGATCATACTCTGGGTTCCACATGCATGTTTTAGCTGAAGGAAGAATCCCTTAAACCTGGAGAGTTGAGACCCGTGGAATGGGTACCATGCAATATGACTTCAAAGGGTCTTCATTTGCTCACCAAAACTCTCCAATCCTATCACTGCTGCGTTTTTGCCCCTGTACTCACGATTGATTCACTTTCAGAGACATAGCAATCCATAGGTTTTAAGATACTTACTAGTCAGGTACATTATTAGGCGTTTAATATGGGGTTTTGAGTCCATTTCGTTGAGCAAGGAGTAGCTCTTGTCTATTACATATTTGGCTTAAGGAACTTTATCTGTGCTCATTTCAATCTCTGGTTTTATGCAGCACCCCAACTCACCTTTCCCCTTAAGCAAGCATAAGTTGGTTTTCTAAATTTGGGACCATGTTCTGTTTTGAAATTCAGTTCCTGTGTAGCCAAGTTTACATTCCGTGTATTAGTGATATCTTATGATGTTTCTTTTTCTGTGTGACTTATTTCAGTTAGAATCATCATACCTGAATCCACTCATTATGCTGCTATGGGCCTGATGACATAGATGTCATTGCTGAGTGATATTGCATTGTATGTAAGTACCACAACTTCTTTATCCATTTTTCGCTTTATGCGATATTGAACTTGTACCGTAAACGAGTTTCTTGTAAACACAGCCATCCCAAACTTTGGGGTGGCTGTGTCTTTTTGATTTTAATTTCCCTAAGCTACAGGACCATAAGTGGAAGTGCCCTAGGCTCTGTTGCTTTGTTTTTTAGATGTTTCAGGAAACACCATACACTTCTCCGGAGTGGCTGTTGGCAATTTACATCCCGCCCATCAGCATAACAAGGCTCCTAGTTCTCCATGGCCTGTCCTGCCTTTCTGGATTTTACACTTTTTTCAGATGGCCCTTTTGACGGGGGGGAAGTGAGACTTCATTGTAGTGCAGATTTCCTTTGCAAGCTTGCTTGGTTGGCCAAAAAGGGCGTATGCGTTTTTTCCTGAATATATTCAGGAAAAAACGCATACGCCCTTTTTGGCCAAGTGCATCATTGTCGACCTTCTGCCTCTTTTCCTATGCTTTAAATGCAATTCCAGTCTACCTCCTGAAATCGGTTTCCTGCAATTCTGCCCGGCTTTCAAGTCCTCTTGGCAGCCTTACTTCAGTATATTTTTGGATGATAGCTGTCATTTATAACTCTGCAGGTTTGTGAATTACAGTGCCCCTGAGCTCCTTTCTTCAACTCGCTTTCTTGTGAGCTGGCCGCAACACCGCAGGATTGCTTCAGGCCCTAATCTGGTTCCGGCATGGCACGCTGAGCCTTTGGTTAATTCCTCTTCCTGGTGGGAAATGAGAGTTAAATTTTCCCGTCCAGACACCTCCAGCTAGTCTCTCATTGGTTCTCCCTATTCCTGTTCATCTTCCGCGGAATTTGCAAACTGGGCCAAACAGGAGGTTAAAGGCACTGACTCTCCAAGTCGGGAGAGTGTTAGTAAAGCATCTGGAATGTTGCACCCGAGTACCAGGGGACGAGAACTGAGACATATTTCAACACGTCTCCCGATCACACGGTTGATCATACTCTGGGTTCCACATGCATGTTTTAGCTGAAGGAAGAGTCCCTTAAACCTGGAGAGTTGAGACCCGTGGAATGGGTACCATGCAATATGACTTCAAAGGGTCTTCATTTGCTCACCAAAACTCTCCAATCCTATCACTGCTGCGTTTTTGCCCCTGTACTCACGATTGATTCACTTTCAGAGACATAGCAATCCATAGGTTTTAAGATACTTACTAGTCAGGTACATTATTAGGCGTTTAATATGGGGTTTTGAGTCCATTTCGTTGAGCAAGGAGTAGCTCTTGTCTATTCCATATTTGGCTTAAGGAACTTTATCTGTGCTCATTTCAATCTCTGGTTTTATGCAGCACCCCAACTCACCTTTCCCCTTAAGCAAGCATAAGTTGATTTTCTAAATTTGGGACCATGTTCTGTTTTGAAATTCAGTTCCTGTGTAGCCAAGTTTACATTCCGTGTATTAGTGATATCTTATGATGTTTCTTTTTCTGTGTGACTTATTTCAGTTAGAATCATCATACCTGAATCCACTCATTATGCTGCTATGGGCCTGATGACATAGATGTCATTGCTGAGTGATATTGCATTGTACGTAAGTACCACAACTTCTTTATCCATTTTTCGCTTTATGCGATATTGAACTTGTACCGTAAACGAGTTTCTTGTAAACAGAGCCATCCCAAACTTTGGGGTGGCTGTGTCTTTTTGATTTTAATTTCCCTAAGCTATAGGACCATAAGTGGAAGTGCCCTAGGCTCTGTTGCTTTGTTTTTTAGATGTTTCAGGAAACACCATACACTTCTCCCGAGTGGCTGTTGGCAATTTACATCCCGCCCATCAGCATAACAAGGCTCCCAGTTCTCCATGGCCTGTCCTGCCTTTCTGGATTTTACACTTTTTTCAGATGGCCCTTTTGACAGAGGGGGGGAGTGAGACTTCATTGTAGTGCAGATTTCCTTTGCAAGCTTGCTTGGTTGGCCAAAAAGTGCGTATGCGTTTTTTCCTGAATATATTCAGGAAAAAACGCATACGCCCTTTTTGGCCAAGTGCATCATTGTCGACCTTCTGCCTCTTTTCCTATGCTTTAAATGCAATTCCAGTCTACCTCCTGAAATCGGTTTCCTGCAATTCTGCCCGGCTTTCAAGTCCTGTTGGCAGCCTTACTTCAGTATATTTTTGGATGATAGCTGTCATTTATAACTCTGCAGGTTTGTGAATTACAGTGCCCCTGAGCTCCTTTCTTCAACTCGCTTTCTTGTGAGCTGGCCGCAACACCGCAGGATTGCTTCAGGCCCTAATCTGGTTCCGGCATGGCACGCTGAGCCTTTGGTTAATTCCTCTTCCTGGTGGGAAATGAGAGTTAAATTTTCCCGTCCAGACACCTCCAGCTAGTCTCTCATTGGTTCTCCCTATTCCTGTTCATCTTCCGCGGAATTTGCAAACTGGGCCAAACAGGAGGTTAAAGGCACTGACTCTCCAAGTCGGGAGAGTGTTAGTAAAGCATCTGGAATGTTGTACCCGAGTACCAGGGGACAAGAACTGAGACATATTTCAACACGTCTCCCGATCACACGGTTGATCATACTCTGGGTTCCACATGCATGTTTTAGCTGAAGGAAGAATCCCTTAAAGCTGGAGAGTTGAGACCCGTGGAATGGGTACCATGCAATATGACTTCAAAGGGTCTTCATTTGCTCACCAAAACTCTCCAATCCTATCACTGCTGCGTTTTTGCCCCTGTACTCACGATTGATTCACTTTCAGAGACATAGCAATCCATAGGTTTTAAGATACTTACTAGTCAGGTACATTATTAGGCGTTTAATATGGGGTTTTGAGTCCATTTCGTTGAGCAAGGAGTAGCTCTTGTCTATTACATATTTGGCTTAAGGAACTTTATCTGTGCTCATTTCAATCTCTGGTTTTATGCAGCACCCCAACTCACCTTTCCCCTTAAGCAAGCATAAGTTGGTTTTCTAAATTTGGGACCATGTTCTGTTTTGAAATTCAGTTCCTGTGTAGCCAAGTTTACATTCCGTGTATTAGTGATATCTTATGATGTTTCTTTTTCTGTGTGACTTATTTCAGTTAGAATCATCATACCTGAATCCACTCATTATGCTGCTATGGGCCTGATGACATAGATGTCATTGCTGAGTGATATTGCATTGTATGTAAGTACCACAACTTCTTTATCCATTTTTCGCTTTATGCGATATTGAACTTGTACCGTAAACGAGTTTCTTGTAAACACAGCCATCCCAAACTTTGGGGTGGCTGTGTCTTTTTGATTTTAATTTCCCTAAGCTACAGGACCATAAGTGGAAGTGCCCTAGGCTCTGTTGCTTTGTTTTTTAGATGTTTCAGGAAACACCATACACTTCTCCGGAGTGGCTGTTGGCAATTTACATCCCGCCCATCAGCATAACAAGACTCCCAGTTCTCCATGGCCTGTCCTGCCTTTCTGGATTTTACACTTTTTTCAGATGGCCCTTTTGACGGGGGGGGGGAAGTGAGACTTCATTGTAGTGCAGATTTCCTTTGCAAGCTTGCTTGGTTGGCCAAAAAGGGCGTATGCGTTTTTTCCTGAATATATTCAGGAAAAAACGCATACGCCCTTTTTGGCCAAGTGCATCATTGTCGACCTTCTGCCTCTTTTCCTATGCTTTAAATGCAATTCCAGTCTACCTCCTGAAATCGGTTTCCTGCAATTCTGCCCGGTTTTCAAGTCCTCTTGGCAGCCTTACTTCAGTATATTTTTGGATGATAGCTGTCATTTATAACTCTGCAGGTTTGTGAATTACAGTGCCCCTGAGCTCCTTTCTTCAACTCGCTTTCTTGTGAGCTGGCCGCAACACCGCAGGATTGCTTCAGGCCCTAATCTGGTTCCGGCATGGCACGCTGAGCCTTTGGTTAATTCCTCTTCCTGGTGGGAAATGAGAGTTAAATTTTCCCGTCCAGACACCTCCAGCTAGTCTCTCATTGGTTCTCCCTATTCCTGTTCATCTTCCGCGGAATTTGCAAACTGGGCCAAAGAGGAGGTTAAAGGCACTGACTCTCCAAGTCGGGAGAGTGTTAGTAAAGCATCTGGAATGTTGCACCCGAGTACCAGGGGACGAGAACTGAGACATATTTCAACACGTCTCCCGATCACACGGTTGATCATACTCTGGGTTCCACATGCATGTTTTAGCTGAAGGAAGAATCCCTTAAACCTGGAGAGTTGAGACCCGTGGAATGGGTACCATGCAATATGACTTCAAAGGGTCTTCATTTGCTCACCAAAACTCTCCAATCCTATCACTGCTGCGTTTTTGCCCCTGTACTCACGATTGATTCACTTTCAGAGACATAGCAATCCATAGGTTTTAAGATACTTACTAGTCAGGTACATTATTAGGCGTTTAATATGGGGTTTTGAGTCCATTTTGTTGAGCAAGGAGTAGCTCTTGTCTATTCCATATTTGGCTTAAGGAACTTTATCTGTGCTCATTTCAATCTCTGGTTTTATGCAGCACCCCAACTCACCTTTCCCCTTAAGCAAGCATAAGTTGGTTTTCTAAATTTGGGACCATGTTCTGTTTTGAAATTCAGTTCCTGTGTAGCCAAGTTTACATTCCGTGTATTAGTGATATCTTATGATGTTTCTTTTTCTGTGTGACTTATTTCAGTTAGAATCATCATACCTGAATCCACTCATTATGCTGCTATGGGCCTGATGACATAGATGTCATTGCTGAGTGATATTGCATTGTACGTAAGTACCACAACTTCTTTATCCATTTTTCGCTTTATGCGATATTGAACTTGTACCGTAAACGAGTTTCTTGTAAACAGAGCCATCCCAAACTTTGGGGTGGCTGTGTCTTTTTGATTTTAATTTCCCTAAGCTATAGGACCATAAGTGGAAGTGCCCTAGGCTCTGTTGCTTTGTTTTTTAGATGTTTCAGGAAACACCATACACTTCTCCCGAGTGGCTGTTGGCAATTTACATCCCGCCCATCAGCATAACAAGGCTCCCAGTTCTCCATGGCCTGTCCTGCCTTTCTGGATTTTACACTTTTTTCAGATGGCCCTTTTGACGGGGGGGAAGTGAGACTTCATTGTAGTGCAGATTTCCTTTGCAAGCTTGCTTGGTTGGCCAAAAAGGGCGTATGCGTTTTTTCCTGAATATATTCAGGAAAAAACGCATACGCCCTTTTTGGCCAAGTGCATCATTGTCGACCTTCTGCCTCTTTTCCTATGCTTTAAATGCAATTCCAGTCTACCTCCTGAAATCGGTTTCCTGCAATTCTGCCCGGCTTTCAAGTCCTCTTGGCAGCCTTACTTCAGTATATTTTTGGATGATAGCTGTCATTTATAACTCTGCAGGTTTGTGAATTACAGTGCCCCTGAGCTCCTTTCTTCAACTCGCTTTCTTGTGAGCTGGCCGCAACACCGCAGGATTGCTTCAGGCCCTAATCTGGTTCCGGCATGGCACGCTGAGCCTTTGGTTAATTCCTCTTCCTGGTGGGAAATGAGAGTTAAATTTTCCCGTCCAGACACCTCCAGCTAGTCTCTCATTGGTTCTCCCTATTCCTGTTCATCTTCCGCGGAATTTGCAAACTGGGCCAAACAGGAGGTTAAAGGCACTGACTCTCCAAGTCGGGAGAGTGTTAGTAAAGCATCTGGAATGTTGCACCCGAGTACCAGGGGACGAGAACTGAGACATATTTCAACACGTCTCCCGATCACACGGTTGATCATACTCTGGGTTCCACATGCATGTTTTAGCTGAAGGAAGAATCCCTTAAACCTGGAGAGTTGAGACCCGTGGAATGGGTACCATGCAATATGACTTCAAAGGGTCTTCATTTGCTCACCAAAACTCTCCAATCCTATCACTGCTGCGTTTTTGCCCCTGTACTCACGATTGATTCACTTTCAGAGACATAGCAATCCATAGGTTTTAAGATACTTACTAGTCAGGTACATTATTAGGCGTTTAATATGGGGTTTTGAGTCCATTTCGTTGAGCAAGGAGTAGCTCTTGTCTATTCCATATTTGGCTTAAGGAACTTTATCTGTGCTCATTTCAATCTCTGGTTTTATGCAGCACCCCAACTCACCTTTCCCCTTAAGCAAGCATAAGTTGATTTTCTAAATTTGGGACCATGTTCTGTTTTGAAATTCAGTTCCTGTGTAGCCAAGTTTACATTCCGTGTATTAGTGATATCTTATGATGTTTCTTTTTCTGTGTGACTTATTTCAGTTAGAATCATCATACCTGAATCCACTCATTATGCTGCTATGGGCCTGATGACATAGATGTCATTGCTGAGTGATATTGCATTGTACGTAAGTACCACAACTTCTTTATCCATTTTTCGCTTTATGCGATATTGAACTTGTACCGTAAACGAGTTTCTTGTAAACAGAGCCATCCCAAACTTTGGGGTGGCTGTGTCTTTTTGATTTTAATTTCCCTAAGCTATAGGACCATAAGTGGAAGTGCCCTAGGCTCTGTTGCTTTGTTTTTTAGATGTTTCAGGAAACACCATACACTTCTCCCGAGTGGCTGTTGGCAATTTACATCCCGCCCATCAGCATAACAAGGCTCCCAGTTCTCCATGGCCTGTCCTGCCTTTCTGGATTTTACACTTTTTTCAGATGGCCCTTTTGACGGGGGGGAAGTGAGACTTCATTGTGGTGCAGATTTCCTTTGCAAGCTTGCTTGGTTGGCCAAAAAGGGCGTATGCGTTTTTTCCTGAATATATTCAGGAAAAAACGCATACGCCCTTTTTGGCCAAGTGCATCATTGTCGACCTTCTGCCTCTTTTCCTATGCTTTAAATGCAATTCCAGTCTACCTCCTGAAATCAGTTTCCTACAATTCTGCCCGGCTTTCAAGTCCTCTTGGCAGCCTTACTTCAGTATATTTTTGGATGATAGCTGTCATTTATAACTCTGCAGGTTTGTGAATTACAGTGCCCCTGAGCTCCTTTCTTCAACTCGCTTTCTTGTGAGCTGGCCGCAACACCGCAGGATTGCTTCAGGCCCTAATCTGGTTCCGGCATGGCACGCTGAGCCTTTGGTTAATTCCTCTTCCTGGTGGGAAATGAGAGTTAAATTTTCCCGTCCAGACACCTCCAGCTAGTCTCTCATTGGTTCTCCCTATTCCTGTTCATCTTCCGCGGAATTTGCAAACTGGGCCAAACAGGAGGTTAAAGGCACTGACTCTCCAAGTCGGGAGAGTGTTAGTAAAGCATCTGGAATGTTGCACCCGAGTACCAGGGGACGAGAACTGAGACATATTTCAACACGTCTCCCGATCACACGGTTGATCATACTCTGGGTTCCACATGCATGCTTTAGCTGAAGGAAGAATCCCTTAAACCTGGAGAGTTGAGACCCGTGGAATGGGTACCATGCAATATGACTTCAAAGGGTCTTCATTTGCTCACCAAAACTCTCCAATCCTATCACTGCTGCGTTTTTGCCCCTGTACTCACGATTGATTCACTTTCAGAGACATAGCAATCCATAGGTTTTAAGATACTTACTAGTCAGGTACATTATTAGGCGTTTAATATGGGGTTTTGAGTCCATTTCGTTGAGCAAGGAGTAGCTCTTGTCTATTACATATTTGGCTTAAGGAACTTTATCTGTGCTCATTTCAATCTCTGGTTTTATGCAGCACCCCAACTCACCTTTCCCCTTAAGCAAGCATAAGTTGATTTTCTAAATTTGGGACCATGTTCTGTTTTGAAATTCAGTTCCTGTGTAGCCAAGTTTACATTCCGTGTATTAGTGATATCTTATGATGTTTCTTTTTCTGTGTGACTTATTTCAGTTAGAATCATCATACCTGAATCCACTCATTATGCTGCTATGGGCCTGATGACATAGATGTCATTGCTGAGTGATATTGCATTGTACGTAAGTACCACAACTTCTTTATCCATTTTTCGCTTTATGCGATATTGAACTTGTACCGTAAACGAGTTTCTTGTAAACAGAGCCATCCCAAACTTTGGGGTGGCTGTGTCTTTTTGATTTTAATTTCCCTAAGCTGCAGGACCATAAGTGGAAGTGCCCTAGGCTCTGTTGCTTTGTTTTTTAGATGTTTCAGGAAACACCATACACTTCTCCCGAGTGGCTGTTGGCAATTTACATCCCGCCCATCAGCATAACAAGGCTCCCAGTTCTCCATGGCCTGTCCTGCCTTTCTGGATTTTACACTTTTTTCAGGTGGCCCTTTTGACGGGGGGGAGTGAGACTTCATTGTGGTGCAGATTTCCTTTGCAAGCTTGCTTGGTTGGCCAAAAAGGGCGTATGCGTTTTTTCCTGAATATATTCAGGAAAAAACGCATACGCCCTTTTTGGCCAAGTGCATCATTGTCGACCTTCTGCCTCTTTTCCTATGCTTTAAATGCAATTCCAGTCTACCTCCTGAAATCGGTTTCCTGCAATTCTGCCCGGCTTTCAAGTCCTCTTGGCAGCCTTACTTCAGTATATTTTTGGATGATAGCTGTCATTTATAACTCTGCAGGTTTGTGAATTACAGTGCCCCTGAGCTCCTTTCTTCAACTCGCTTTCTTGTGAGCTGGCCGCAACACCGCAGGATTGCTTCAGGCCCTAATCTGGTTCCGGCATGGCACGCTGAGCCTTTGGTTAATTCCTCTTCCTGGTGGGAAATGAGAGTTAAATTTTCCCGTCCAGACACCTCCAGCTAGTCTCTCATTGGTTCTCCCTATTCCTGTTCATCTTCCGCGGAATTTGCAAACTGGGCCAAACAGGAGGTTAAAGGCACTGACTCTCCAAGTCGGGAGAGTGTTACTAAAGCATCTGGAATGTTGCACCCGAGTACCAGGGGACGAGAACTGAGACATATTTCAACACGTCTCCCGATCACACGGTTGATCATACTCTGGGTTCCACATGCATGCTTTAGCTGAAGGAAGAATCCCTTAAACCTGGAGAGTTGAGACCCGTGGAATGGGTACCATGCAATATGACTTCAAAGGGTCTTCATTTGCTCACCAAAACTCTCCAATCCTATCACTGCTGCGTTTTTGCCCCTGTACTCACGATTGATTCACTTTCAGAGACATAGCAATCCATAGGTTTTAAGATACTTACTAGTCAGGTACATTATTAGGCGTTTAATATGGGGTTTTGAGTCCATTTCGTTGAGCAAGGAGTAGCTCTTGTCTATTACATATTTGGCTTAAGGAACTTTATCTGTGCTCATTTCAATCTCTGGTTTTATGCAGCACCCCAACTCACCTTTCCCCTTAAGCAAGCATAAGTTGATTTTCTAAATTTGGGACCATGTTCTGTTTTGAAATTCAGTTCCTGTGTAGCCAAGTTTACATTCCATGTATTAGTGATATCTTATGATGTTTCTTTTTCTGTGTGACTTATTTCAGTTAGAATCATCATACCTGAATCCACTCATCATGCTGCTATGGGCCTGATGACATAGATGTCATTGCTGAGTGATATTGCATTGTACGTAAGTACCACAACTTCTTTATCCATTTTTCGCTTTATGCGATATTGAACTTGTACCGTAAACGAGTTTCTTGTAAACAGAGCCATCCCAAACTTTGGGGTGGCTGTGTCTTTTTGATTTTAATTTCCCTAAGCTGCAGGACCATAAGTGGAAGTGCCCTAGGCTCTGTTGCTTTGTTTTTTAGATGTTTCAGGAAACACCATACACTTCTCCCGAGTGGCTGTTGGCAAGTTACATCCCGCCCATCAGCATAACAAGGCTCCCAGTTCTCCATGGCCTGTCCTGCCTTTCTGGATTTTACACTTTTTTCAGATGGCCCTTTTGACGGGGTGAAGTGAGACTTCATTGTAGTGCAGATTTCCTTTGCAAGCTTGCTTGGTTGGCCAAAAAGGGCGTATGCGTTTTTTCCTGAATATATTCAGGAAAAAACGCATACGCCCTTTTTGGCCAAGTGCATCATTGTCGACCTTCTGCCTCTTTTCCTATGCTTTAAATGCACTTCCAGTCTACCTCCTGAAATCGGTTTCCTGCAATTCTGCCCGGCTTTCAAGTCCTCTTGGCAGCCTTACTTCAGTATATTTTTGGATGATAGCTGTCATTTATAACTCTGCAGATTTGTGAATTACAGTGCCCCTGAGCTCCTTTCTTCAACTCGCTTTCTTGTGAGCTGGCCGCAACACCGCAGGATTGCTTCAGGCCTTAATCTGGTTCCGGCATGGCACGCTGAGCCTTTGGTTAATTCCTCTTCCTGGTGGGAAATGAGAGTTAAATTTTCCCGTCCAGACACCTCCAGCTAGTCTCTCATTGGTTCTCCCTATTCCTGTTCATCTTCCGTGGAATTTGCAAACTGGGCCAAAGAGGAGGTTAAAGGCACTGACTCTCCAAGTCGGGAGAGTGTTAGTAAAGCATCTGGAATGTTGCACCCGAGTACCAGGGGACGAGAACTGAGACATATTTCAACACGTCTCCCGATAACACGGTTGATCATACTCTGGGTTCCACATGCATGTTTTAGCTGAAGGAAGAATCCCTTAAACCTGGAGAGTTGAGACCCGTGGAATGGGTACCATGCAATATGACTTCAAAGGGTCTTCATTTGCTCACCAAAACTCTCCAATCCTATCACTGCTGCGTTTTTGCCCCTGTACTCACGATTGATTCACTTTCAGAGACATAGCAATCCATAGGTTTTAAGATACTTACTAGTCAGGTACATTATTAGGCGTTTAATATGGGGTTTTGAGTCCATTTCGTTGAGCAAGGAGTAGCTCTTGTCTATTACATATTTGGCTTAAGGAACTTTATCTGTGCTCATTTCAATCTCTGGTTTTATGCAGCACCCCAACTCACCTTTCCCCTTAAGCAAGCATAAGTTGATTTTCTAAATTTGGGACCATGTTCTGTTTTGAAATTCAGTTCCTGTGTAGCCAAGTTTACATTCCGTGTATTAGTGATATCTTATGATGTTTCTTTTTCTGTGTGACTTATTTCAGTTAGAATCATCATACCTGAATCCACTCATTATGCTGCTATGGACCTGATGACATAGATATCATTGCTGAGTGATATTGCATTGTACGTAAGTACCACAACTTCTTTATCCATTTTTCGCTTTATGCGATATTGAACTTGTACCGTAAACGAGTTTCTTGTAAACAGAGCCATCCCAAACTTTGGGGTGGCTGTGTCTTTTTGATTTTAATTTCCCTAAGCTATAGGACCATAAGTGGAAGTGCCCTAGGCTCTGTTGCTTTGTTTTTTAGATGTTTCAGGAAACACCATACACTTCTCCCGAGTGGCTGTTGGCAATTTACATCCCGCCCATCAGCATAACAAGGCTCCCAGTTCTCCATGGCCTGTCCTGCCTTTCTGGATTTTACACTTTTTTCAGATGGCCCTTTTGACAGGGGGGGGAGTGAGACTTCATTGTAGTGCAGATTTCCGTTGCAAGCTTGCTTGGTTGGCCAAAAAGGGCGTATGCGTTTTATCCTGAATATATTCAGGAAAAAACGCATACGCCCTTTTTGGCCAAGTGCATCATTGTCGACCTTCTGCCTCTTTTCCTATGCTTTAAATGCAATTCCAGTCTACCTCCTGAAATCGGTTTCCTGCAATTCTGCCCGGCTTTCAAGTCCTCTTGGCAGCCTTACTTCAGTATATTTTTGGATGATAGCTGTCATTTATAACTCTGCAGGTTTGTGAATTACAGTGCCCCTGAGCTCCTTTCTTCAACTCGCTTTCTTGTGAGCTCGCCGCAACACCGCAGGATTGCTTCAGGCCCTAATCTGGTTCCGGCATGGCACGCTGAGCCTTTGGTTAATTCCTCTTCCTGGTGGGAAATGAGAGTTAAATTTGCCCGTCCAGACACCTCCAGCTAGTCTCTCATTGGTTCTCCCTATTCCTGTTCATCTTCCGCGGAATTTGCAAACTGGGCCAAACAGGAGGTTAAAGGCACTGACTCTCCAAGTCGGGAGAGTGTTAGTAAAGCATCTGGAATGTTGTACCCGAGTACCAGGGGACAAGAACTGAGACATATTTCAACACGTCTCCCGATCACACGGTTGATCATACCCTGGGTTCCACATGCATGTTTTAGCTGAAGGAAGAATCCCTTAAACCTGGAGAGTTGAGACCCGTGGAATGGGTACCATGCAATATGACTTCAAAGGGTCTTCATTTGCTCACCAAAACTCTCCAATCCTATCACTGCTGCGTTTTTGCCCCTGTACTCACGATTGATTCACTTTCAGAGACATAGCAATCCATAGGTTTTAAGATACTTACTAGTCAGGTACATTATTAGGCGTTTAATATGGGGTTTTGAGTCCATTTCGTTGAGCAAGGAGTAGCTCTTGTCTATTACATATTTGGCTTAAGGAACTTTATCTGTGCTCATTTCAATCTCTGGTTTTATGCAGCACCCCAACTCACCTTTCCCCTTAAGCAAGCATAAGTTGGTTTTCTAAATTTGGGACCATGTTCTGTTTTGAAATTCAGTTCCTGTGTAGCCAAGTTTACATTCCGTGTATTAGTGATATCTTATGATGTTTCTTTTTCTGTGTGACTTATTTCAGTTAGAATCATCATACCTGAATCCACTCATTATGCTGCTATGGGCCTGATGACATAGATGTCATTGCTGAGTGATATTGCATTGTACGTAAGTACCACAACTTCTTTATCCATTTTTCGCTTTATGCGATATTGAACTTGTACCGTAAACGAGTTTCTTGTAAACAGAGCCATCCCAAACTTTGGGGTGGCTGTGTCTTTTTGATTTTAATTTCCCTAAGCTATAGGACCATAAGTGGAAGTGCCCTAGGCTCTGTTGCTTTGTTTTTTAGATGTTTCAGGAAACACCATACACTTCTCCGGAGTGGCTGTTGGCAATTTACATCCCGCCCATCAGCATAACAAGGTTCCCAGTTCTCCATGGCCTGTCCTGCCTTTCTGGATTTTACACTTTTTTCAGATGGCCCTTTTGACAGTGGGGGGGAGTGAGACTTCATTGTAGTGCAGATTTCCTTTGCAAGCTTGCTTGGTTGGCCAAAAAGTGCGTATGCGTTTTTTCCTGAATATATTCAGGAAAAAACGCATACGCCCTTTTTGGCCAAGTGCATCATTGTCGACCTTCTGCCTCTTTTCCTATGCTTTAAATGCAATTCCAGTCTACCTCCTGAAATCGGTTTCCTGCAATTCTGCCCGGCTTTCAAGTCCTCTTGGCAGCCTTACTTCAGTATATTTTTGGATGATAGCTGTCATTTATAACTCTGCAGGTTTGTGAATTACAGTGCCCCTGAGCTCCTTTCTTCAACTCGCTTTCTTGTGAGCTGGCCACAACACCGCAGGATTGCTTCAGGCCCTAATCTGGTTCCGGCATGGCACGCTGAGCCTTTGGTTAATTCCTCTTCCTGGTGGGAAATGAGAGTTAAATTTTCCCGTCCAGACACCTCCAGCTAGTCTCTCATTGGTTCTCCCTATTCCTGTTCATCTTCCGCGGAATTTGCAAACTGGGCCAAACAGGAGGTTAAAGGCACTGACTCTCCAAGTCGGGAGAGTGTTAGTAAAGCATCTGGAATGTTGTACCCGAGTACCAGGGGACAAGAACTGAGACATATTTCAACACGTCTCCCGATCACACGGTTGATCATACTCTGGGTTCCACATGCATGTTTTAGCTGAAGGAAGAATCCCTTAAACCTGGAGAGTTGAGACCCGTGGAATGGGTACCATGCAATATGACTTCAAAGGGTTTTCATTTGCTCACCAAAACTCTCCAATCCTATCACTGCTGCGTTTTTGCCCCTGTACTCACGATTGATTCACTTTCAGAGACATAGCAATCCATAGGTTTTAAGATACTTACTAGTCAGGTACATTATTAGGTGTTTAATATGGGGTTTTGAGTCCATTTTGTTGAGCAAGGAGTAGCTCTTGTCTATTACATATTTGGCTTAAGGAACTTTATCTGTGCTCATTTCAATCTCTGGTTTTATGCAGCACCCCAACTCACCTTTCCCCTTAAGCAAGCATAAGTTGGTTTTCTAAATTTGGGACCATGTTCTGTTTTGAAATTCAGTTCCTGTGTAGCCAAGTTTACATTCCGTGTATTAGTGATATCTTATGATGTTTCTTTTTCTGTGTGACTTATTTCAGTTAGAATCATCATACCTGAATCCACTCATTATGCTGCTATGGGCCTGATGACATAGATGTCATTGCTGAGTGATATTGCATTGTACGTAAGTACCACAACTTCTTTATCCATTTTTCGCTTTATGCGATATTGAACTTGTACCGTAAACGAGTTTCTTGTAAACAGAGCCATCCCAAACTTTGGGGTGGCTGTGTCTTTTTGATTTTAATTTCCCTAAGCTATAGGACCATAAGTGGAAGTGCCCTAGGCTCTGTTGCTTTGTTTTTTAGATGTTTCAGGAAACACCATACACTTCTCCCGAGTGGCTGTTGGCAATTTACATCCCGCCCATCAGCATAACAAGGCTCCCAGTTCTCCATGGCCTGTCCTGCCTTTCTGGATTTTACACTTTTTTCAGATGGCCCTTTTGACGGGGGGGAAGTGAGACTTCATTGTAGTGCAGATTTCCTTTGCAAGCTTGCTTGGTTGGCCAAAAAGGGCGTATGCGTTTTTTCCTGAATATATTCAGGAAAAAACGCATACGCCCTTTTTGGCCAAGTGCATCATTGTCGACCTTCTGCCTCTTTTCCTATGCTTTAAATGCAATTCCAGTCTACCTCCTGAAATCGGTTTCCTGCAATTCTGCCCGGCTTTCAAGTCCTCTTGGCAGCCTTACTTCAGTATATTTTTGGATGATAGCTGTCATTTATAACTCTGCAGGTTTGTGAATTACAGTGCCCCTGAGCTCCTTTCTTCAACTCGCTTTCTTGTGAGCTGGCCGCAACACCGCAGGATTGCTTCAGGCCCTAATCTGGTTCCGGCATGGCACGCTGAGCCTTTGGTTAATTCCTCTTCCTGGTGGGAAATGAGAGTTAAATTTTCCCGTCCAGACACCTCCAGCTAGTCTCTCATTGGTTCTCCCTATTCCTGTTCATCTTCCGTGGAATTTGCAAACTGGGCCAAAGAGGAGGTTAAAGGCACTGACTCTCCAAGTCGGGAGAGTGTTAGTAAAGCATCTGGAATGTTGCACCCGAGTACCAGGGGACGAGAACTGAGACATATTTCAACACGTCTCCCGATCACACGGTTGATCATACTCTGGGTTCCACATGCATGTTTTAGCTGAAGGAAGAATCCCTTAAACCTGGAGAGTTGAGACCTGTGGAATGGGTACCATGCAATATGACTTCAAAGGGTCTTCATTTGCTCACCAAAACTCTCCAATCCTATCACTGCTGCGTTTTTGCCCCTGTACTCACGATTGATTCACTTTCAGAGACATAGCAATCCATAGGTTTTAAGATACTTACTAGTCAGGTACATTATTAGGCGTTTAATATGGGGTTTTGAGTCCATTTCGTTGAGCAAGGAGTAGCTATTGTCTATTACATATTTGGCTTAAGGAACTTTATCTGTGCTCATTTCAATCTCTGGTTTTATGCAGCACCCCAACTCACCTTTCCCCTTAAGCAAGCATAAGTTGGTTTTCTAAATTTGGGACCATGTTCTGTTTTGAAATCCAGTTCCTGTGTAGCCAAGTTTACATTCCGTGTATTAGTGATATCTTATGATGTTTCTTTTTCTGTGTGACTTATTTCAGTTAGAATCATCATACCTGAATCCACTCATTATGCTGCTATGGGCCTGATGACATAGATGTCATTGCTGAGTGATATTGCATTGTACGTAAGTACCACAACTTCTTTATCCATTTTTCGCTTTATGCGATATTGAACTTGTACCGTAAACGAGTTTCTTGTAAACAGAGCCATCCCAAACTTTGGGGTGGCTGTGTCTTTTTGATTTTAATTTCCCTAAGCTATAGGACCATAAGTGGAAGTGCCCTAGGCTCTGTTGCTTTGTTTTTTAGATGTTTCAGGAAACACCATACACTTCTCCCGAGTGGCTGTTGGCAATTTACATCCCGCCCATCAGCATAACAAGGCTCCCAGTTCTCCGTGGCCTGTCCTGCCTTTCTGGATTTTACACTTTTTTCAGATGGCCCTTTTGACGGGGGGGAAGTGAGACTTCATTGTAGTGCAGATTTCCTTTGCAAGCTTGCTTGGTTGGCCAAAAAGGGCGTATGCGTTTTTTCCTGAATATATTCAGGAAAAAACGCATACGCCCTTTTTGGCCAAGTGCATCATTGTCGACCTTCTGCCTCTTTTCCTATGCTTTAAATGCAATTCCAGTCTACCTCCTGAAATCGGTTTCCTGCAATTCTGCCCGGCTTTCAAGTCCTCTTGGCAGCCTTACTTCAGTATATTTTTGGATGATAGCTGTCATTTATAACTCTGCAGGTTTTTGAATTACAGTGCCCCTGAGCTCCTTTCTTCAACTCGCTTTCTTGTGAGCTGGCCGCAACACCGCAGGATTGCTTCAGGCCCTAATCTGGTTCCGGCATGGCACGCTGAGCCTTTGGTTAATTCCTCTTCCTGGTGGGAAATGAGAGTTAAATTTTCCCGTCCAGACACCTCCAGCTAGTCTCTCATTGGTTCTCCCTATTCCTGTTCATCTTCCGTGGAATTTGCAAACTGGGCCAAACAGGAGGTTAAAGGCACTGATTCTCCAAGTCGGGAGAGTGTTAGTAAAGCATCTGGAATGTTGCACCCGAGTACCAGGGGACAAGAACTGAGACATATTTCAACACGTCTCCCGATCACACGGTTGATCATACTCTGGGTTCCACATGCATGTTTTAGCTGAAGGAAGAATCCCTTAAACCTGGAGAGTTGAGACCCGTGGAATGGGTACCATGCAATATGACTTCAAAGGGTCTTCATTTGCTCACCAAAACTCTCCAATCCTATCACTGCTGCGTTTTTGCCCCTGTACTCACGATTCATTCACTTTCAGAGACATAGCAATCCATAGGTTTTAAGATACTTACTAGTCAGGTACATTATTAGGCGTTTAATATGGGGTTTTGAGTCCATTTCGTTGAGCAAGGAGTAGCTCTTGTCTATTCCATATTTGGCTTAAGGAACTTTATCTGTGCTCATTTCAATCTCTGGTTTTATGCAGCACCCCAACTCACCTTTCCCCTTAAGCAAGCATAAGTTGATTTTCTAAATTTGGGACCATGTTCTGTTTTGAAATTCAGTTCCTGTGTAGCCAAGTTTACATTCCGTGTATTAGTGATATCTTATGATGTTTCTTTTTCTGTGTGACTTATTTCAGTTAGAATCATCATACCTGAATCCACTCATTATGCTGCTATGGGCCTGATGACATAGATGTCATTGCTGAGTGATATTGCATTGTACGTAAGTACCACAACTTCTTTATCCATTTTTCGCTTTATGCGATATTGAACTTGTACCGTAAACGAGTTTCTTGTAAACAGAGCCATCCCAAACTTTGGGGTGGCTGTGTCTTTTTGATTTTAATTTCCCTAAGCTATAGGACCATAAGTGGAAGTGCCCTAGGCTCTGTTGCTTTGTTTTTTAGATGTTTCAGGAAACACCATACACTTCTCCCGAGTGGCTGTTGGCAATTTACATCCCGCCCATCAGCATAACAAGGCTCCCAGTTCTCCGTGGCCTGTCCTGCCTTTCTGGATTTTACACTTTTTTCAGATGGCCCTTTTGACGGGGGGGAAGTGAGACTTCATTGTAGTGCAGATTTCCTTTGCAAGCTTGCTTGGTTGGCCAAAAAGGGCGTATGCGTTTTTTCCTGAATATATTCAGGAAAAAACGCATACGCCCTTTTTGGCCAAGTGCATCATTGTCGACCTTCTGCCTCTTTTCCTATGCTTTAAATGCAATTCCAGTCTACCTCCTGAAATCGGTTTCCTGCAATTCTGCCCGGCTTTCAAGTCCTCTTGGCAGCCTTACTTCAGTATATTTTTGGATGATAGCTGTCATTTATAACTCTGCAGGTTTGTGAATTACAGTGCCCCTGAGCTCCTTTCTTCAACTCGCTTTCTTGTGAGCTGGCCGCAACACCGCAGGATTGCTTCAGGCCCTAATCTGGTTCCGGCATGGCACGCTGAGCCTTTGGTTAATTCCTCTTCCTGGTGGGAAATGAGAGTTAAATTTTCCCGTCCAGACACCTCCAGCTAGTCTCTCATTGGTTCTCCCTATTCCTGTTCATCTTCCGTGGAATTTGCAAACTGGGCCAAACAGGAGGTTAAAGGCACTGATTCTCCAAGTCGGGAGAGTGTTAGTAAAGCATCTGGAATGTTGCACCCGAGTACCAGGGGACAAGAACTGAGACATATTTCAACACGTCTCCCGATCACACGGTTGATCATACTCTGGGTTCCACATGCATGTTTTAGCTGAAGGAAGAATCCCTTAAACCTGGAGAGTTGAGACCCGTGGAATGGGTACTATGCAATATGACTTCAAAGGGTCTTCATTTGCTCACCAAAACTCTCCAATCCTATCACTGCTGCGTTTTTGCCCCTGTACTCACGATTGATTCACTTTCAGAGACATAGCAATCCATAGGTTTTAAGATACTTACTAGTCAGGTACATTATTAGGCGTTTAATATGGGGTTTTGAGTCCATTTCGTTGAGCAAGGAGTAGCTCTTGTCTATTCCATATTTGGCTTAAGGAACTTTATCTGTGCTCATTTCAATCTCTGGTTTTATGCAGCACCCCAACTCACCTTTCCCCTTAAGCAAGCATAAGTTGATTTTCTAAATTTGGGACCATGTTCTGTTTTGAAATTCAGTTCCTGTGTAGCCAAGTTTACATTCCGTGTATTAGTGATATCTTATGATGTTTCTTTTTCTGTGTGACTTATTTCAGTTAGAATCATCATACCTGAATCCACTCATTATGCTGCTATGGGCCTGATGACATAGATGTCATTGCTGAGTGATATTGCATTGTACGTAAGTACCACAACTTCTTTATCCATTTTTCGCTTTATGCGATATTGAACTTGTACCGTAAACGAGTTTCTTGTAAACAGAGCCATCCCAAACTTTGGGTTGGCTGTGTCTTTTTGATTTTAATTTCCCTAAGCTATAGGACCATAAGTGGAAGTGCCCTAGGCTCTGTTGCTTTGTTTTTTAGATGTTTCAGGAAACACCATACACTTCTCCCGAGTGGCTGTTGGCAATTTACATCCCGCCCATCAGCATAACAAGGCTCCCAGTTCTCCATGGCCTGTCCTGCCTTTCTGGATTTTACACTTTTTTCAGATGGCCCTTTTGACAGGGGGGGGGAGTGAGACTTCATTGTAGTGCAGATTTCCGTTGCAAGCTTGCTTGGTTGGCCAAAAAGTGCGTATGCGTTTTTTCCTGAATATATTCAGGAAAAAACGCATACGCCCTTTTTGGCCAAGTGCATCATTGTCGACCTTCTGCCTCTTTTCCTATGCTTTAAATGCAATTCCAGTCTACCTCCTGAAATCGGTTTCCTGCAATTCTGCCCGGCTTTCAAGTCCTGTTGGCAGCCTTACTTCAGTATATTTTTGGATGATAGCTGTCATTTATAACTCTGCAGGTTTGTGAATTACAGTGCCCCTGAGCTCCTTTCTTCAACTCGCTTTCTTGTGAGCTGGCCGCAACACCGCAGGATTGCTTCAGGCCCTAATCTGGTTCCGGCATGGCACGCTGAGCCTTTGGTTAATTCCTCTTCCTGGTGGGAAATGAGAGTTAAATTTGCCCATCCAGACACCTCCAGCTAGTCTCTCATTGGTTCTCCCTATTCCTGTTCATCTTCCGCGGAATTTGCAAACTGGGCCAAACAGGAGGTTAAAGGCACTGACTCTCCAAGTCGGGAGAGTGTTAGTAAAGCATCTGGAATGTTGTACCCGAGTACCAGGGGACAAGAACTGAGACATATTTCAACACGTCTCCCGATCACACGGTTGATCATACTCTGGGTTCCACATGCATGTTTTAGCTGAAGGAAGAATCCCTTAAACCTGGAGAGTTGAGACCCGTGGAATGGGTACCATGCAATATGACTTCAAAGGGTCTTCATTTGCTCACCAAAACTCTCCAATCCTATCACTGCTGCGTTTTTGCCCCTGTACTCACGATTGATTCACTTTCAGAGACATAGCAATCCATAGGTTTTAAGATACTTACTAGTCAGGTACATTATTAGGCGTTTAATATGGGGTTTTGAGTCCATTTCGTTGAGCAAGGAGTAGCTCTTGTCTATTACATATTTGGCTTAAGGAACTTTATCTGTGCTCATTTCAATCTCTGGTTTTATGCAGCACCCCAACTCACCTTTCCCCTTAAGCAAGCATAAGTTGGTTTTCTAAATTTGGGACCATGTTCTGTTTGAAATTCAGTTCCTGTGTAGCCAAGTTTACATTCCGTGTATTAGTGATATCTTATGATGTTTCTTTTTCTGTGTGACTTATTTCAGTTAGAATCATCATACCTGAATCCACTCATTATGCTGCTATGGGCCTGATGACATAGATGTCATTGCTGAGTGATATTGCATTGTACGTAAGTACCACAACTTCTTTATCCATTTTTCGCTTTATGCGATATTGAACTTGTACCGTAAACGAGTTTCTTGTAAACAGAGCCATCCCAAACTTTGGGGTGGCTGTGTCTTTTTGATTTTAATTTCCCTAAGCTATAGGACCATAAGTGGAAGTGCCCTAGGCTCTGTTGCTTTGTTTTTTAGATGTTTCAGGAAACACCATACACTTCTCCCGAGTGGCTGTTGGCAATTTACATCCCGCCCATCAGCATAACAAGGTTCCCAGTTCTCCATGGCCTGTCCTGCCTTTCTGGATTTTACACTTTTTTCAGATGGCCCTTTTGACAGTGGGGGGGAGTGAGACTTCATTGTAGTGCAGATTTCCTTTGCAAGCTTGTTTGGTTGGCCAAAAAGTGCGTATGCGTTTTTTCCTGAATATATTCAGGAAAAAACGCATACGCCCTTTTTGGCCAAGTGCATCATTGTCGACCTTCTGCCTCTTTTCCTATGCTTTAAATGCAATTCCAGTCTACCTCCTGAAATCAGTTTCCTGCAATTCTGCCCGGCTTTCAAGTCCTCTTGGCAGCCTTACTTCAGTATATTTTTGGATGATAGCTGTCATTTATAACTCTGCAGGTTTGTGAATTACAGTGCCCCTGAGCTCCTTTCTTCAACTCGCTTTCTTGTGAGCTGGCCGCAACACCGCAGGATTGCTTCAGGCCCTAATCTGGTTCCGGCATGGCACGCTGAGCCTTTGGTTAATTCCTCTTCCTGGTGGGAAATGAGAGTTAAATTTTCCCGTCCAGACACCTCCAGCTAGTCTCTCATTGGTTCTCCCTATTCCTGTTCATCTTCCGTGGAATTTGCAAACTGGGCCAAACAGGAGGTTAAAGGCACTGACTCTCCAAGTCGGGAGAGTGTTAGTAAAGCATCTGGAATGTTGCACCCGAGTACCAGGGGACGAGAACTGAGACATATTTCAACACGTCTCCCGATCACACGGTTGATCATACTCTGGGTTCCACATGCATGTTTTAGCTGAAGGAAGAATCCCTTAAACCTGGAGAGTTGAGACCCGTGGAATGGGTACCATGCAATATGACTTCAAAGGGTCTTCATTTGCTCACCAAAACTCTCCAATCCTATCACTGCTGCGTTTTTGCCCCTGTACTCACGATTCATTCACTTTCAGAGACATAGCAATCCATAGGTTTTAAGATACTTACTAGTCAGGTACATTATTAGGCGTTTAATATGGGGTTTTGAGTCCATTTCGTTGAGCAAGGAGTAGCTCTTGTCTATTCCATATTTGGCTTAAGGAACTTTATCTGTGCTCATTTCAATCTCTGGTTTTATGCAGCACCCCAACTCACCTTTCCCCTTAAGCAAGCATAAGTTGATTTTCTAAATTTGGGACCATGTTCTGTTTTGAAATTCAGTTCCTGTGTAGCCAAGTTTACATTCCGTGTATTAGTGATATCTTATGATGTTTCTTTTTCTGTGTGACTTATTTCAGTTAGAATCATCATACCTGAATCCACTCATTATGCTGCTATGGGCCTGATGACATAGATGTCATTGCTGAGTGATATTGCATTGTACGTAAGTACCACAACTTCTTTATCCATTTTTCGCTTTATGCGATATTGAACTTGTACCGTAAACGAGTTTCTTGTAAACAGAGCCATCCCAAACTTTGGGGTGGCTGTGTCTTTTTGATTTTAATTTCCCTAAGCTATAGGACCATAAGTGGAAGTGCCCTAGGCTCTGTTGCTTTGTTTTTTAGATGTTTCAGGAAACACCATACACTTCTCCCGAGTGGCTGTTGGCAATTTACATCCCGCCCATCAGCATAACAAGGCTCCCAGTTCTCCATGGCCTGTCCTGCCTTTCTGGATTTTACACTTTTTTCAGATGGCCCTTTTGACAGGGGGGGGGAGTGAGACTTCATTGTAGTGCAGATTTCCGTTGCAAGCTTGCTTGGTTGGCCAAAAAGTGCGTATGCGTTTTTTCCTGAATATATTCAGGAAAAAACGCATACGCCCTTTTTGGCCAAGTGCATCATTGTCGACCTTCTGCCTCTTTTCCTATGCTTTAAATGCAATTCCAGTCTACCTCCTGAAATCGGTTTCCTGCAATTCTGCCCGGCTTTCAAGTCCTCTTGGCAGCCTTACTTCAGTATATTTTTGGATGATAGCTGTCATTTATAACTCTGCAGGTTTGTGAATTACAGTGCCCCTGAGCTCCTTTCTTCAACTCGCTTTCTTGTGAGCTCGCCGCAACACCGCAGGATTGCTTCAGGCCCTAATCTGGTTCCGGCATGGCACGCTGAGCCTTTGGTTAATTCCTCTTCCTGGTGGGAAATGAGAGTTAAATTTGCCCGTCCAGACACCTCCAGCTAGTCTCTCATTGGTTCTCCCTATTCCTGTTCATCTTCCGCGGAATTTGCAAACTGGGCCAAACAGGAGGTTAAAGGCACTGACTCTCCAAGTCGGGAGAGTGTTAGTAAAGCATCTGGAATGTTGTACCCGAGTACCAGGGGACAAGAACTGAGACATATTTCAACACGTCTCCCGATCACACGGTTGATCATACTCTGGGTTCCACATGCATGTTTTAGCTGAAGGAAGAATCCCTTAAACCTGGAGAGTTGAGACCCGTGGAATGGGTACCATGCAATATGACTTCAAAGGGTCTTCATTTGCTCACCAAAACTCTCCAATCCTATCACTGCTGCGTTTTTGCCCCTGTACTCACGATTGATTCACTTTCAGAGACATAGCAATCCATAGGTTTTAAGATACTTACTAGTCAGGTACATTATTAGGCGTTTAATATGGGGTTTTGAGTCCATTTCGTTGAGCAAGGAGTAGCTCTTGTCTATTACATATTTGGCTTAAGGAACTTTATCTGTGCTCATTTCAATCTCTGGTTTTATGCAGCACCCCAACTCACCTTTCCCCTTAAGCAAGCATAAGTTGGTTTTCTAAATTTGGGACCATGTTCTGTTTTGAAATTCAGTTCCTGTGTAGCCAAGTTTACATTCCGTGTATTAGTGATATCTTATGATGTTTCTTTTTCTGTGTGACTTATTTCAGTTAGAATCATCATACCTGAATCCACTCATTATGCTGCTATGGGCCTGATGACATAGATGTCATTGCTGAGTGATATTGCATTGTACGTAAGTACCACAACTTCTTTATCCATTTTTCGCTTTATGCGATATTGAACTTGTACCGTAAACGAGTTTCTTGTAAACAGAGCCATCCCAAACTTTGGGGTGGCTGTGTCTTTTTGATTTTAATTTCCCTAAGCTATAGGACCATAAGTGGAAGTGCCCTAGGCTCTGTTGCTTTGTTTTTTAGATGTTTCAGGAAACACCATACACTTCTCCGGAGTGGCTGTTGGCAATTTACATCCCGCCCATCAGCATAACAAGGCTCCCAGTTCTCCATGGCCTGTCCTGCCTTTCTGGATTTTACACTTTTTTCAGATGGCCCTTTTGACGGGGGGGAAGTGAGACTTCATTGTAGTGCAGATTTCCTTTGCAAGCTTGCTTGGTTGGCCAAAAAGGGCGTATGCGTTTTTTCCTGAATATATTCAGGAAAAAACGCATACGCCCTTTTTGGCCAAGTGCATCATTGTCGACCTTCTGCCTCTTTTCCTATGCTTTAAATGCAATTCCAGTCTACCTCCTGAAATCGGTTTCCTGCAATTCTGCCCGGCTTTCAAGTCCTCTTGGCAGCCTTACTTCAGTATATTTTTGGATGATAGCTGTCATTTATAACTCTGCAGGTTTGTGAATTACAGTGCCCCTGAGCTCCTTTCTTCAACTCGCTTTCTTGTGAGCTGGCCGCAACACCGCAGGATTGCTTCAGGCCCTAATCTGGTTCCGGCATGGCACGCTGAGCCTTTGGTTAATTCCTCTTCCTGGTGGGAAATGAGAGTTAAATTTTCCCGTCCAGACACCTCCAGCTAGTCTCTCATTGGTTCTCCCTATTCCTGTTCATCTTCCGCGGAATTTGCAAACTGGGCCAAACAGGAGGTTAAAGGCACTGACTCTCCAAGTCGGGAGAGTGTTAGTAAAGCATCTGGAATGTTGCACCCGAGTACCAGGGGACGAGAACTGAGACATATTTCAACACGTCTCCCGATCACACGGTTGATCATACTCTGGGTTCCACATGCATGTTTTAGCTGAAGGAAGAATCCCTTAAACCTGGAGAGTTGAGACCCGTGGAATGGGTACCATGCAATATGACTTCAAAGGGTCTTCATTTGCTCACCAAAACTCTCCAATCCTATCACTGCTGCGTTTTTGCCCCTGTACTCACGATTGATTCACTTTCAGAGACATAGCAATCCATAGGTTTTAAGATACTTACTAGTCAGGTACATTATTAGGCGTTTAATATGGGGTTTTGAGTCCATTTCGTTGAGCAAGGAGTAGCTCTTGTCTATTCCATATTTGGCTTAAGGAACTTTATCTGTGCTCATTTCAATCTCTGGTTTTATGCAGCACCCCAACTCACCTTTCCCCTTAAGCAAGCATAAGTTGATTTTCTAAATTTGGGACCATGTTCTGTTTTGAAATTCAGTTCCTGTGTAGCCAAGTTTACATTCCGTGTATTAGTGATATCTTATGATGTTTCTTTTTCTGTGTGACTTATTTCAGTTAGAATCATCATACCTGAATCCACTCATTATGCTGCTATGGGCCTGATGACATAGATGTCATTGCTGAGTGATATTGCATTGTACGTAAGTACCACAATTTCTTTATCCATTTTTCGCTTTATGCGATATTGAACTTGTACCGTAAACGAGTTTCTTGTAAACAGAGCCATCCCAAACTTTGGGGTGGCTGTGTCTTTTTGATTTTAATTTCCCTAAGCTATAGGACCATAAGTGGAAGTGCCCTAGGCTCTGTTGCTTTGTTTTTTAGATGTTTCAGGAAACACCATACACTTCTCCCGAGTGGCTGTTGGCAATTTACATCCCGCCCATCAGCATAACAAGGCTCCCAGTTCTCCATGGCCTGTCCTGCCTTTCTGGATTTTACACTTTTTTCAGATGGCCCTTTTGACAGGGGGGGGGAGTGAGACTTCATTGTAGTGCAGATTTCCGTTGCAAGCTTGCTTGGTTGGCCAAAAAGGGCGTATGCGTTTTTTCCTGAATATATTCAGGAAAAAACGCATACGCCCTTTTTGGCCAAGTGCATCATTGTCGACCTTCTGCCTCTTTTCCTATGCTTTAAATGCAATTCCAGTCTACCTCCTGAAATCGGTTTCCTGCAATTCTGCCCGGCTTTCAAGTCCTGTTGGCAGCCTTACTTCAGTATATTTTTGGATGATAGCTGTCATTTATAACTCTGCAGGTTTGTGAATTACAGTGCCCCTGAGCTCCTTTCTTCAACTCGCTTTCTTGTGAGCTCGCCGCAACACCGCAGGATTGCTTCAGGCCCTAATCTGGTTCCGGCATGGCACGCTGAGCCTTTGGTTAATTCCTCTTCCTGGTGGGAAATGAGAGTTAAATTTGCCCGTCCAGACACCTCCAGCTAGTCTCTCATTGGTTCTCCCTATTCCTGTTCATCTTCCGCGGAATTTGCAAACTGGGCCAAACAGGAGGTTAAAGGCACTGACTCTCCAAGTCGGGAGAGTGTTAGTAAAGCATCTGGAATGTTGTACCCGAGTACCAGGGGACAAGAACTGAGACATATTTCAACACGTCTCCCGATCACACGGTTGATCATACTCTGGGTTCCACATGCATGTTTTAGCTGAAGGAAGAATCCCTTAAACCTGGAGAGTTGAGACCCGTGGAATGGGTACCATGCAATATGACTTCAAAGGGTCTTCATTTGCTCACCAAAACTCTCCAATCCTATCACTGCTGCGTTTTTGCCCCTGTACTCACGATTGATTCACTTTCAGAGACATAGCAATCCATAGGTTTTAAGATACTTACTAGTCAGGTACATTATTAGGCGTTTAATATGGGGTTTTGAGTCCATTTCGTTGAGCAAGGAGTAGCTCTTGTCTATTACATATTTGGCTTAAGGAACTTTATCTGTGCTCATTTCAATCTCTGGTTTTATGCAGCACCCCAACTCACCTTTCCCCTTAAGCAAGCATAAGTTGGTTTTCTAAATTTGGGACCATGTTCTGTTTTGAAATTCAGTTCCTGTGTAGCCAAGTTTACATTCCGTGTATTAGTGATATCTTATGATGTTTCTTTTTCTGTGTGACTTATTTCAGTTAGAATCATCATACCTGAATCCACTCATTATGCTGCTATGGGCCTGATGACATAGATGTCATTGCTGAGTGATATTGCATTGTACGTAAGTACCACAACTTCTTTATCCATTTTTCGCTTTATGCGATATTGAACTTGTACCGTAAACGAGTTTCTTGTAAACAGAGCCATCCCAAACTTTGGGGTGGCTGTGTCTTTTGGATTTTAATTTCCCTAAGCTATAGGACCATAAGTGGAAGTGCCCTAGGCTCTGTTGCTTTGTTTTTTAGATGTTTCAGGAAACACCATACACTTCTCCCGAGTGGCTGTTGGCAATTTACATCCCGCCCATCAGCATAACAAGGTTCCCAGTTCTCCATGGCCTGTCCTGCCTTTCTGGATTTTACACTTTTTTCAGATGGCCCTTTTGACAGTGGGGGGGAGTGAGACTTCATTGTAGTGCAGATTTCCTTTGCAAGCTTGCTTGGTTGGCCAAAAAGTGCGTATGCGTTTTTTCCTGAATATATTCAGGAAAAAACGCATACGCCCTTTTTGGCCAAGTGCATCATTGTCGACCTTCTGCCTCTTTTCCTATGCTTTAAATGCAATTCCAGTCTACCTCCTGAAATCGGTTTCCTGCAATTCTGCCCGGCTTTCAAGTCCTCTTGGCAGCCTTACTTCAGTATATTTTTGGATGATAGCTGTCATTTATAACTCTGCAGGTTTGTGAATTACAGTGCCCCTGAGCTCCTTTCTTCAACTCGCTTTCTTGTGAGCTGGCCGCAACACCGCAGGATTGCTTCAGGCCCTAAACTGGTTCCGGCATGGCACGCTGAGCCTTTGGTTAATTCCTCTTCCTGGTGGGAAATGAGAGTTAAATTTTCCCGTCCAGACACCTCCAGCTAGTCTCTCATTGGTTCTCCCTATTCCTGTTCATCTTCCGCGGAATTTGCAAACTGGGCCAAACAGGAGGTTAAAGGCACTGACTCTCCAAGTCGGGAGAGTGTTAGTAAAGCATCTGGAATGTTGTACCCGAGTACCAGGGGACAAGAACTGAGACATATTTCAACACGTCTCCCGATCACACGGTTGATCATACTCTGGGTTCCACATGCATGTTTTAGCTGAAGGAAGAATCCCTTAAACCTGGAGAGTTGAGACCCGTGGAATGGGTACCATGCAATATGACTTCAAAGGGTCTTCATTTGCTCACCAAAACTCTCCAATCCTATCACTGCTGGGTTTTTGCCCCTGTACTCACGATTGATTCACTTTCAGAGACATAGCAATCCATAGGTTTTAAGATACTTACTAGTCAGGTACATTATTAGGTGTTTAATATGGGGTTTTGAGTCCATTTCGTTGAGCAAGGAGTAGCTCTTGTCTATTCCATATTTGGCTTAAGGAACTTTATCTGTGCTCATTTCAATCTCTGGTTTTATGCAGCACCCCAACTCACCTTTCCCCTTAAGCAAGCATAAGTTGGTTTTCTAAATTTGGGACCATGTTCTGTTTTGAAATTCAGTTCCTGTGTAGCCAAGTTTACATTCCGTGTATTAGTGATATCTTATGATGTTTCTTTTTCTGTGTGACTTATTTCAGTTAGAATCATCATACCTGAATCCACTCATTATGCTGCTATGGGCCTGATGACATAGATGTCATTGCTGAGTGATATTGCATTGTACGTAAGTACCACAACTTCTTTATCCATTTTTCGCTTTATGCGATATTGAACTTGTACCATAAACGAGTTTCTTGTAAACAGAGCCATCCCAAACTTTGGGGTGGCTGTGTCTTTTTGATTTTAATTTCCCTAAGCTATAGGACCATAAGTGGAAGTGCCCTAGGCTCTGTTGCTTTGTTTTTTAGATGTTTCAGGAAACACCATACACTTCTCCGGAGTGGCTGTTGGCAATTTACATCCCGCCCATCAGCATAACAAGGCTCCTAGTTCTCCATGGCCTGTCCTGCCTTTCTGGATTTTACACTTTTTTCAGATGGCCCTTTTGACGGGGGGGAAGTGAGACTTCATTGTAGTGCAGATTTCCTTTGCAAGCTTGCTTGGTTGGCCAAAAAGGGCGTATGCGTTTTTTCCTGAATATATTCAGGAAAAAACGCATACGCCCTTTTTGGCCAAGTGCATCATTGTCGACCTTCTGCCTCTTTTCCTATGCTTTAAATGCAATTCCAGTCTACCTCCTGAAATCGGTTTCCTGCAATTCTGCCCGGCTTTCAAGTCCTCTTGGCAGCCTTACTTCAGTATATTTTTGGATGATAGCTGTCATTTATAACTCTGCAGGTTTGTGAATTACAGTGCCCCTGAGCTCCTTTCTTCAACTCGCTTTCTTGTGAGCTGGCCGCAACACCGCAGGATTGCTTCAGGCCCTAATCTGGTTCCGGCATGGCACGCTGAGCCTTTGGTTAATTCCTCTTCCTGGTGGGAAATGAGAGTTAAATTTTCCCGTCCAGACACCTCCAGCTAGTCTCTCATTGGTTCTCCCTATTCCTGTTCATCTTCCGCGGAATTTGCAAACTGGGCCAAACAGGAGGTTAAAGGCACTGACTCTCCAAGTCGGGAGAGTGTTAGTAAAGCATCTGGAATGTTGCACCCGAGTACCAGGGGACGAGAACTGAGACATATTTCAACACGTCTCCCGATCACACGGTTGATCATACTCTGGGTTCCACATGCATGTTTTAGCTGAAGGAAGAGTCCCTTAAACCTGGAGAGTTGAGACCCGTGGAATGGGTACCATGCAATATGACTTCAAAGGGTCTTCATTTGCTCACCAAAACTCTCCAATCCTATCACTGCTGCGTTTTTGCCCCTGTACTCACGATTGATTCACTTTCAGAGACATAGCAATCCATAGGTTTTAAGATACTTACTAGTCAGGTACATTATTAGGCGTTTAATATGGGGTTTTGAGTCCATTTCGTTGAGCAAGGAGTAGCTCTTGTCTATTCCATATTTGGCTTAAGGAACTTTATCTGTGCTCATTTCAATCTCTGGTTTTATGCAGCACCCCAACTCACCTTTCCCCTTAAGCAAGCATAAGTTGATTTTCTAAATTTGGGACCATGTTCTGTTTTGAAATTCAGTTCCTGTGTAGCCAAGTTTACATTCCGTGTATTAGTGATATCTTATGATGTTTCTTTTTCTGTGTGACTTATTTCAGTTAGAATCATCATACCTGAATCCACTCATTATGCTGCTATGGGCCTGATGACATAGATGTCATTGCTGAGTGATATTGCATTGTACGTAAGTACCACAACTTCTTTATCCATTTTTCGCTTTATGCGATATTGAACTTGTACCGTAAACGAGTTTCTTGTAAACAGAGCCATCCCAAACTTTGGGGTGGCTGTGTCTTTTTGATTTTAATTTCCCTAAGCTATAGGACCATAAGTGGAAGTGCCCTAGGCTCTGTTGCTTTGTTTTTTAGATGTTTCAGGAAACACCATACACTTCTCCGGAGTGGCTGTTGGCAATTTACATCCCGCCCATCAGCATAACAAGGCTCCCAGTTCTCCATGGCCTGTCCTGCCTTTCTGGATTTTACACTTTTTTCAGATGGCCCTTTTGACAGAGGGGGGGAGTGAGACTTCATTGTAGTGCAGATTTCCTTTGCAAGCTTGCTTGGTTGGCCAAAAAGTGCGTATGCGTTTTTTCCTGAATATATTCAGGAAAAAACGCATACGCCCTTTTTGGCCAAGTGCATCATTGTCGACCTTCTGCCTCTTTTCCTATGCTTTAAATGCAATTCCAGTCTACCTCCTGAAATCGGTTTCCTGCAATTCTGCCCGGCTTTCAAGTCCTGTTGGCAGCCTTACTTCAGTATATTTTTGGATGATAGCTGTCATTTATAACTCTGCAGGTTTGTGAATTACAGTGCCCCTGAGCTCCTTTCTTCAACTCGCTTTCTTGTGAGCTGGCCGCAACACCGCAGGATTGCTTCAGGCCCTAATCTGGTTCCGGCATGGCACGCTGAGCCTTTGGTTAATTCCTCTTCCTGGTGGGAAATGAGAGTTAAATTTTCCCGTCCAGACACCTCCAGCTAGTCTCTCATTGGTTCTCCCTATTCCTGTTCATCTTCCGCGGAATTTGCAAACTGGGCCAAACAGGAGGTTAAAGGCACTGACTCTCCAAGTCGGGAGAGTGTTAGTAAAGCATCTGGAATGTTGTACCCGAGTACCAGGGGACAAGAACTGAGACATATTTCAACACGTCTCCCGATCACACGGTTGATCATACTCTGGGTTCCACATGCATGTTTTAGCTGAAGGAAGAATCCCTTAAACCTGGAGAGTTGAGACCCGTGGAATGGGTACCATGCAATATGACTTCAAAGGGTCTTCATTTGCTCACCAAAACTCTCCAATCCTATCACTGCTGCGTTTTTGCCCCTGTACTCACGATTGATTCACTTTCAGAGACATAGCAATCCATAGGTTTTAAGATACTTACTAGTCAGGTACATTATTAGGCGTTTAATATGGGGTTTTGAGTCCATTTCGTTGAGCAAGGAGTAGCTCTTGTCTATTACATATTTGGCTTAAGGAACTTTATCTGTGCTCATTTCAATCTCTGGTTTTATGCAGCACCCCACCCCAACTCACCTTTCCCCTTAAGCAAGCATAAGTTGATTTTCTAAATTTGGGACCATGTTCTGTTTTGAAATTCAGTTCCTGTGTAGCCAAGTTTACATTCCGTGTATTAGTGATATCTTATGATGTTTCTTTTTCTGTGTGACTTATTTCAGTTAGAATCATCATACCTGAATCCACTCATTATGCTGCTATGGGCCTGATGACATAGATGTCATTGCTGAGTGATATTGCATTGTACGTAAGTACCACAACTTCTTTATCCATTTTTCGCTTTATGCGATATTGAACTTGTACCGTAAACGAGTTTCTTGTAAACAGAGCCATCCCAAACTTTGGGGTGGCTGTGTCTTTTTGATTTTAATTTCCCTAAGCTGCAGGACCATAAGTGGAAGTGCCCTAGGCTCTGTTGCTTTGTTTTTTAGATGTTTCAGGAAACACCATACACTTCTCCCGAGTGGCTGTTGGCAATTTACATCCCGCCCATCAGCATAACAAGGCTCCCAGTTCTCCATGGCCTGTCCTGCCTTTCTGGATTTTACACTTTTTTCAGATGGCCCTTTTGACGGGGGGGAAGTGAGACTTCATTGTAGTGCAGATTTCCTTTGCAAGCTTGCTTGGTTGGCCAAAAAGGGCGTATGCGTTTTTTCCTGAATATATTCAGGAAAAAACGCATACGCCCTTTTTGGCCAAGTGCATCATTGTCGACCTTCTGCCTCTTTTCCTATGCTTTAAATGCAATTCCAGTCTACCTCCTGAAATCGGTTTCCTGCAATTCTGCCCGGCTTTCAAGTCCTCTTGGCAGCCTTACTTCAGTATATTTTTGGATGATAGCTGTCATTTATAACTCTGCAGGTTTGTGAATTACAGTGCCCCTGAGCTCCTTTCTTCAACTCGCTTTCTTGTGAGCTGGCCGCAACACCGCAGGATTGCTTCAGGCCCTAATCTGGTTCCGGCATGGCACGCTGAGCCTTTGGTTAATTCCTCTTCCTGGTGGGAAATGAGAGTTAAATTTTCCCGTCCAGACACCTCCAGCTAGTCTCTCATTGGTTCTCCCTATTCCTGTTCATCTTCCACGGAATTTGCAAACTGGGCCAAACAGGAGGTTAGAGGCACTGACTCTCCAAGTCGGGAGAGTGTTAGTAAAGCATCTGGAATGTTGCACCCGAGTACCAGGGGACGAGAACTGAGACATATTTCAACACGTCTCCCGATCACACGGTTGATCATACTCTGGGTTCCACATGCATGTTTTAGCTGAAGGAAGAATCCCTTAAACCTGGAGAGTTGAGACCCGTGGAATGGGTACCATGCAATATGACTTCAAAGGGTCTTCATTTGCTCACCAAAACTCTCCAATCCTATCACTGCTGCGTTTTTGCCCCTGTACTCACGATTGATTCACTTTCAGAGACATAGCAATCCATAGGTTTTAAGATACTTACTAGTCAGGTACATTATTAGGCGTTTAATATGGGGTTTTGAGTCCATTTCGTTGAGCAAGGAGTAGCTCTTGTCTATTACATATTTGGCTTAAGGAACTTTATCTGTGCTCATTTCAATCTCTGGTTTTATGCAGCACCCCAACTCACCTTTCCCCTTAAGCAAGCATAAGTTGGTTTTCTAAATTTGGGACCATGTTCTGTTTTGAAATTCAGTTCCTGTGTAGCCAGTTTACATTCCGTGTATTAGTGATATCTTATGATGTTTCTTTTTCTGTGTGACTTATTTCAGTTAGAATCATCATACCTGAATCCACTCATTATGCTGCTATGGGCCTGATGACATAGATGTCATTGCTGAGTGATATTGCATTGTACGTAAGTACCACAACTTCTTTATCCATTTTTCGCTTTATGCGATATTGAACTTGTACCGTAAACGAGTTTCTTGTAAACAGAGCCATCCCAAACTTTGGGGTGGCTGTGTCTTTTTGATTTTAATTTCCCTAAGCTATAGGACCATAAGTGGAAGTGCCCTAGGCTCTGTTGCTTTGTTTTTTAGATGTTTCAGGAAACACCATACACTTCTCCGGAGTGGCTGTTGGCAATTTACATCCCGCCCAGCAGCATAACAAGGCTCCCAGTTCTCCATGGCCTGTCCTGCCTTTCTGGATTTTACACTTTTTTCAGATGGCCCTTTTGACGGGGGGGAAGTGAGACTTCATTGTAGTGCAGATTTCCTTTGCAAGCTTGCTTGGTTGGCCAAAAAGGGCGTATGCGTTTTTTCCTGAATATATTCAGGAAAAAACGCATACGCCCTTTTTGGCCAAGTGCATCATTGTCGACCTTCTGCCTCTTTTCCTATGCTTTAAATGCAATTCCAGTCTACCTCCTGAAATCGGTTTCCTGCAATTCTGCCCGGCTTTCAAGTCCTCTTGGCAGCCTTACTTCAGTATATTTTTGGATGATAGCTGTCATTTATAACTCTGCAGTTTTGTGAATTACAGTGCCCCTGAGCTCCTTTCTTCAACTCGCTTTCTTGTGAGCTGGCCGCAACACCGCAGGATTGCTTCAGGCCCTAATCTGGTTCCGGCATGGCACGCTGAGCCTTTGGTTAATTCCTCTTCCTGGTGGGAAATGAGAGTTAAATTTTCCCGTCCAGACACCTCCAGCTAGTCTCTCATTGGTTCTCCCTATTCCTGTTCATCTTCCACGGAATTTGCAAACTGGGCCAAACAGGAGGTTAGAGGCACTGACTCTCCAAGTCGGGAGAGTGTTAGTAAAGCATCTGGAATGTTGCACCCGAGTACCAGGGGACGAGAACTGAGACATATTTCAACACGTCTCCCGATCACACGGTTGATCATACTCTGGGTTCCACATGCATGTTTTAGCTGAAGGAAGAATCCCTTAAACCTGGAGAGTTGAGACCCGTGGAATGGGTACCATGCAATATGACTTCAAAGGGTCTTCATTTGCTCACCAAAACTCTCCAATCCTATCACTGCTGCGTTTTTGCCCCTGTACTCACGATTGATTCACTTTCAGAGACATAGCAATCCATAGGTTTTAAGATACTTACTAGTCAGGTACATTATTAGGCGTTTAATATGGGGTTTTGAGTCCATTTCGTTGAGCAAGGAGTAGCTCTTGTCTATTATATTTGGCTTAAGGAACTTTATCTGTGCTCATTTCAATCTCTGGTTTTATGCAGCACCCCAACTCACCTTTCCCCTTAAGCAAGCATAAGTTGATTTTCTAAATTTGGGACCATGTTCTGTTTTGAAATTCAGTTCCTGTGTAGCCAAGTTTACATTCCGTGTATTAGTGATATCTTATGATGTTTCTTTTTCTGTGTGACTTATTTCAGTTAGAATCATCATACCTGAATCCACTCATTATGCTGCTATGGGCCTGATGATATAGATATCATTGCTGAGTGATATTGCATTGTACGTAAGTACCACAACTTCTTTATCCATTTTTCGCTTTATGCGATATTGAACTTGTACCGTAAACGAGTTTCTTGTAAACAGAGCCATCCCAAACTTTGGGGTGGCTGTGTCTTTTTGATTTTAATTTCCCTAAGCTGCAGGACCATAAGTGGAAGTGCCCTAGGCTCTGTTGCTTTGTTTTTTAGATGTTTCAGGAAACACCATACACTTCTCCCGAGTGGCTGTTGGCAATTTACATCCCGCCCATCAGCATAACAAGGCTCCCAGTTCTCCATGGCCTGTCCTGCCTTTCTGGATTTTACACTTTTTTCAGATGGCCCTTTTGACGGGGGGGAAGTGAGACTTCATTGTAGTGCAGATTTCCTTTGCAAGCTTGCTTGGTTGGCCAAAAAGGGCGTATGCGTTTTTTCCTGAATATATTCAGGAAAAAACGCATACGCCCTTTTTGGCCAAGTGCATCATTGTCGACCTTCTGCCTCTTTTCCTATGCTTTAAATGCAATTCCAGTCTACCTCCTGAAATCGGTTTCCTGCAATTCTGCCCGGCTTTCAAGTCCTCTTGGCAGCCTTACTTCAGTATATTTTTGGATGATAGCTGTCATTTATAACTCTGCAGGTTTGTGAATTACAGTGCCCCTGAGCTCCTTTCTTCAACTCGCTTTCTTGTGAGCTGGCCGCAACACCGCAGGATTGCTTCAGGCCCTAATCTGGTTCCGGCATGGCACGCTGAGCCTTTGGTTAATTCCTCTTCCTGGTGGGAAATGAGAGTTAAATTTTCCCGTCCAGACACCTCCAGCTAGTCTCTCATTGGTTCTCCCTATTCCTGTTCATCTTCCGCGGAATTTGCAAACTGGGCCAAACAGGAGGTTAAAGGCACTGACTCTCCAAGTCGGGAGAGTGTTAGTAAAGCATCTGGAATGTTGCACCCGAGTACCAGGGGACGAGAACTGAGACATATTTCAACACGTCTCCCGATCACACGGTTGATCATACTCTGGGTTCCACATGCATGTTTTAGCTGAAGGAAGAATCCCTTAAACCTGGAGAGTTGAGACCCGTGGAATGGGTACCATGCAATATGACTTCAAAGGGTCTTCATTTGCTCACCAAAACTCTCCAATCCTATCACTGCTGCGTTTTTGCCCCTGTACTCACGATTGATTCACTTTCAGAGACATAGCAATCCATAGGTTTTAAGATACTTACTAGTCAGGTACATTATTAGGCGTTTAATATGGGGTTTTGAGTCCATTTCGTTGAGCAAGGAGTAGCTCTTGTCTATTACATATTTGGCTTAAGGAACTTTATCTGTGCTCATTTCAATCTCTGGTTTTATGCAGCACCCCAACTCACCTTTCCCCTTAAGCAAGCATAAGTTGATTTTCTAAATTTGGGACCATGTTCTGTTTTGAAATTCAGTTCCTGTGTAGCCAAGTTTACATTCCGTGTATTAGTGATATCTTATGATGTTTCTTTTTCTGTGTGACTTATTTCAGTTAGAATCATCATACCTGAATCCACTCATTATGCTGCTATGGGCCTGATGACATAGATGTCATTGCTGAGTGATATTGCATTGTACGTAAGTACCACAACTTCTTTATCCATTTTTCGCTTTATGCGATATTGAACTTGTACCGTAAACGAGTTTCTTGTAAACAGAGCCATCCCAAACTTTGGGGTGGCTGTGTCTTTTTGATTTTAATTTCCCTAAGCTGCAGGACCATAAGTGGAAGTGCCCTAGGCTCTGTTGCTTTGTTTTTTAGATGTTTCAGGAAACACCATACACTTCTCCCGAGTGGCTGTTGGCAATTTACATCCCGCCCATCAGCATAACAAGGCTCCCAGTTCTCCATGGCCTGTCCTGCCTTTCTGGATTTTACACTTTTTTCAGATGGCCCTTTTGACGGGGGGGAAGTGAGACTTCATTGTAGTGCAGATTTCCTTTGCAAGCTTGCTTGGTTGGCCAAAAAGGGCGTATGCGTTTTTTCCTGAATATATTCAGGAAAAAACGCATACGCCCTTTTTGGCCAAGTGCATCATTGTCGACCTTCTGCCTCTTTTCCTATGCTTTAAATGCAATTCCAGTCTACCTCCTGAAATCGGTTTCCTGCAATTCTGCCCGGCTTTCAAGTCCTCTTGGCAGCCTTACTTCAGTATATTTTTGGATGATAGCTGTCATTTATAACTCTGCAGGTTTGTGAATTACAGTGCCCCTGAGCTCCTTTCTTCAACTCGCTTTCTTGTGAGCTGGCCGCAACACCGCAGGATTGCTTCAGGCCCTAATCTGGTTCCGGCATGGCACGCTGAGCCTTTGGTTAATTCCTCTTCCTGGTGGGAAATGAGAGTTAAATTTTCCCGTCCAGACACCTCCAGCTAGTCTCTCATTGGTTCTCCCTATTCCTGTTCATCTTCCACGGAATTTGCAAACTGGGCCAAACAGGAGGTTAGAGGCACTGACTCTACAAGTCGGGAGAGTGTTAGTAAAGCATCTGGAATGTTGCACCCGAGTACCAGGGGACGAGAACTGAGACATATTTCAACACGTCTCCCGATCACACGGTTGATCATACTCTGGGTTCCACATGCATGTTTTAGCTGAAGGAAGAATCCCTTAAACCTGGAGAGTTGAGACCCGTGGAATGGGTACCATGCAATATGACTTCAAAGGGTCTTCATTTGCTCACCAAAACTCTCCAATCCTATCACTGCTGCGTTTTTGCCCCTGTACTCACGATTGATTCACTTTCAGAGACATAGCAATCCATAGGTTTTAAGATACTTACTAGTCAGGTACATTATTAGGCGTTTAATATGGGGTTTTGAGTCCATTTCGTTGAGCAAGGAGTAGCTCTTGTCTATTACATATTTGGCTTAAGGAACTTTATCTGTGCTCATTTCAATCTCTGGTTTTATGCAGCACCCCAACTCACCTTTCCCCTTAAGCAAGCATAAGTTGATTTTCTAAATTTGGGACCATGTTCTGTTTTGAAATTCAGTTCCTGTGTAGCCAAGTTTACATTCCGTGTATTAGTGATATCTTATGATGTTTCTTTTTCTGTGTGACTTATTTCAGTTAGAATCATCATACCTGAATCCACTCATTATGCTGCTATGGGCCTGATGACATAGATATCATTGCTGAGTGATATTGCATTGTACGTAAGTACCACAACTTCTTTATCCATTTTTCGCTTTATGCGATATTGAACTTGTACCGTAAACGAGTTTCTTGTAAACAGAGCCATCCCAAACTTTGGGGTGGCTGTGTCTTTTTGATTTTAATTTCCCTAAGCTGCAGGACCATAAGTGGAAGTGCCCTAGGCTCTGTTGCTTTGTTTTTTAGATGTTTCAGGAAACACCATACACTTCTCCCGAGTGGCTGTTGGCAATTTACATCCCGCCCATCAGCATAACAAGGCTCCCAGTTCTCCATGGCCTGTCCTGCCTTTCTGGATTTTACACTTTTTTCAGATGGCCCTTTTGACGGGGGGGAAGTGAGACTTCATTGTAGTGCAGATTTCCTTTGCAAGCTTGCTTGGTTGGCCAAAAAGGGCGTATGCGTTTTTTCCTGAATATATTCAGGAAAAAACGCATACGCCCTTTTTGGCCAAGTGCATCATTGTCGACCTTCTGCCTCTTTTCCTATGCTTTAAATGCAATTCCAGTCTACCTCCTGAAATCGGTTTCCTGCAATTCTGCCCGGCTTTCAAGTCCTCTTGGCAGCCTTACTTCAGTATATTTTTGGATGATAGCTGTCATTTATAACTCTGCAGGTTTGTGAATTACAGTGCCCCTGAGCTCCTTTCTTCAACTCGCTTTCTTGTGAGCTGGCCGCAACACCGCAGGATTGCTTCAGGCCCTAATCTGGTTCCGGCATGGCACGCTGAGCCTTTGGTTAATTCCTCTTCCTGGTGGGAAATGAGAGTTAAATTTTCCCGTCCAGACACCTCCAGCTAGTCTCTCATTGGTTCTCCCTATTCCTGTTCATCTTCCGCGGAATTTGCAAACTGGGCCAAACAGGAGGTTAAAGGCACTGACTCTCCAAGTCGGGAGAGTGTTAGTAAAGCATCTGGAATGTTGCACCCGAGTACCAGGGGACAAGAACTGAGACATATTTCAACACGTCTCCCGATCACACGGTTGATCATACTCTGGGTTCCACATGCATGTTTTAGCTGAAGGAAGAATCCCTTAAACCTGGAGAGTTGAGACCCGTGGAATGGGTACCATGCAATATGACTTCAAAGGGTCTTCATTTGCTCACCAAAACTCTCCAATCCTATCACTGCTGCGTTTTTGCCCCTGTACTCACGATTGATTCACTTTCAGAGACATAGCAATCCATAGGTTTTAAGATACTTACTAGTCAGGTACATTATTAGGCGTTTAATATGGGGTTTTGAGTCCATTTCATTGAGCAAGGAGTAGCTCTTGTCTATTACATATTTGGCTTAAGGAACTTTATCTGTGCTCATTTCAATCTCTGGTTTTATGCAGCACCCCAACTCACCTTTCCCCTTAAGCAAGCATAAGTTGATTTTCTAAATTTGGGACCATGTTCTGTTTTGAAATTCAGTTCCTGTGTAGCCAAGTTTACATTCCGTGTATTAGTGATATCTTATGATGTTTCTTTTTCTGTGTGACTTATTTCAGTTAGAATCATCATACCTGAATCCACTCATTATGCTGCTATGGGCCTGATGACATAGATGTCATTGCTGAGTGATATTGCATTGTACGTAAGTACCACAACTTCTTTATCCATTTTTCGCTTTATGCGATATTGAACTTGTACCGTAAACGAGTTTCTTGTAAACAGAGCCATCCCAAACTTTGGGGTGGCTGTGTCTTTTTGATTTTAATTTCCCTAAGCTGCAGGACCATAAGTGGAAGTGCCCTAGGCTCTGTTGCTTTGTTTTTTAGATGTTTCAGGAAACACCATACACTTCTCCCGAGTGGCTGTTGGCAATTTACATCCCGCCCATCAGCATAACAAGGCTCCCAGTTCTCCATGGCCTGTCCTGCCTTTCTGGATTTTACACTTTTTTCAGATGGCCCTTTTGACGGGGGGGGGGGGGGGGGAAGTGAGACTTCATTGTAGTGCAGATTTCCTTTGCAAGCTTGCTTGGTTGGCCAAAAAGGGCGTATGCGTTTTTTCCTGAATATATTCAGGAAAAAACGCATACGCCCTTTTTGGCCAAGTGCATCATTGTCGACCTTCTGCCTCTTTTCCTATGCTTTAAATGCAATTCCAGTCTACCTCCTGAAATCGGTTTCCTGCAATTCTGCCCGGCTTTCAAGTCCTCTTGGCAGCCTTACTTCAGTATATTTTTGGATGATAGCTGTCATTTATAACTCTGCAGGTTTGTGAATTACAGTGCCCCTGAGCTCCTTTCTTCAACTCGCTTTCTTGTGAGCTGGCCGCAACACCGCAGGATTGCTTCAGGCCCTAATCTGGTTCCGGCATGGCACGCTGAGCCTTTGGTTAATTCCTCTTCCTGGTGGGAAATGAGAGTTAAATTTTCCCGTCCAGACACCTCCAGCTAGTCTCTCATTGGTTCTCCCTATTCCTGTTCATCTTCCGCGGAATTTGCAAACTGGGCCAAACAGGAGGTTAAAGGCACTGACTCTCCAAGTCGGGAGAGTGTTAGTAAAGCATCTGGAATGTTGCACCCGAGTACCAGGGGACGAGAACTGAGACATATTTCAACACGTCTCCCGATCACACGGTTGATCATACTCTGGGTTCCTCATGCATGTTTTAGCTGAAGGAAGAATCCCTTAAACCTGGAGAGTTGAGACCCGTGGAATGGGTACCATGCAATATGACTTCAAAGGGTCTTCATTTGCTCACCAAAACTCTCCAATCCTATCACTGCTGCGTTTTTGCCCCTGTACTCACGATTGATTCACTTTCAGAGACATAGCAATCCATAGGTTTTAAGATACTTACTAGTCAGGTACATTATTAGGCGTTTAATATGGGGTTTTGAGTCCATTTCGTTGAACAAGGAGTAGCTCTTGTCTATTACATATTTGGCTTAAGGAACTTTATCTGTGCTCATTTCAATCTCTGGTTTTATGCAGCACCCCAACTCACCTTTCCCCTTAAGCAAGCATAAGTTGATTTTCTAAATTTGGGACCATGTTCTGTTTTGAAATTCAGTTCCTGTGTAGCCAAGTTTACATTCCATGTATTAGTGATATCTTATGATGTTTCTTTTTCTGTGTGACTTATTTCAGTTAGAATCATCATACCTGAATCCACTCATTATGCTGCTATGGGCCTGATGACATAGATGTCATTGCTGAGTGATATTGCATTGTACGTAAGTACCACAACTTCTTTATCCATTTTTCGCTTTATGCGATATTGATCTTGTACCGTAAACGAGTTTCTTGTAAACAGAGCCATCCCAAACTTTGGGGTGGCTGTGTCTTTTTGATTTTAATTTCCCTAAGCTGCAGGACCATAAGTGGAAGTGCCCTAGGCTCTGTTGCTTTGTTTTTTAGATGTTTCAGGAAACACCATACACTTCTCCCGAGTGGCTGTTGGCAATTTACATCCCGCCCATCAGCATAACAAGGCTCCCAGTTCTCCATGGCCTGTCCTGCCTTTCTGGATTTTACACTTTTTTCAGATGGTCCTTTTGACGGGGGGGAAGTGAGACTTCATTGTAGTGCAGATTTCCTTTGCAAGCTTGCTTGGTTGGCCAAAAAGGGCGTATGCGTTTTTTCCTGAATATATTCAGGAAAAAACGCATACGCCCTTTTTGGCCAAGTGCATCATTGTCGACCTTCTGCCTCTTTTCCTATGCTTTAAATGCAATTCCAGTCTACCTCCTGAAATCGGTTTCCTGCAATTCTGCCCGGCTTTCAAGTCCTCTTGGCAGCCTTACTTCAGTATATTTTTGGATGATAGCTGTCATTTATAACTCTGCAGGTTTGTGAATTACAGTGCCCCTGAGCTCCTTTCTTCAAATCGCTTTCTTGTGAGCTGGCCGCAACACCGCAGGATTGCTTCAGGCCCTAATCTGGTTCCGGCATGGCACGCTGAGCCTTTGGTTAATTCCTCTTCCTGGTGGGAAATGAGAGTTAAATTTTCCCGTCCAGACACCTCCAGCTAGTCTCTCATTGGTTCTCCCTATTCCTGTTCATCTTCCGCGGAATTTGCAAACTGGGCCAAACAGGAGGTTAAAGGCACTGACTCTCCAAGTCGGGAGAGTGTTAGTAAAGCATCTGGAATGTTGCACCCGAGTACCAGGGGACGAGAACTGAGACATATTTCAACACGTCTCCCGATCACACGGTTGATCATACTCTGGGTTCCACATGCATGATTTAGCTGAAGGAAGAATCCCTTAAACCTGGAGAGTTGAGACCCGTGGAATGGGTACCATGCAATATGACTTCAAAGGGTCTTCATTTGCTCACCAAAACTCTCCAATCCTATCACTGCTGCGTTTTTGCCCCTGTACTCACGATTGATTCACTTTCAGAGACATAGCAATCCATAGGTTTTAAGATACTTACTAGTCAGGTACATTATTAGGCGTTTAATATGGGGTTTTGAGTCCATTTCGTTGAGCAAGGAGTAGCTCTTGTCTATTACATATTTGGCTTAAGGAACTTTATCTGTGCTCATTTCAATCTCTGGTTTTATGCAGCACCCCAACTCACCTTTCCCCTTAAGCAAGCATAAGTTGATTTTCTAAATTTGGGACCATGTTCTGTTTTGAAATTCAGTTCCTGTGTAGCCAAGTTTACATTCCGTGTATTAGTGATATCTTATGATGTTTCTTTTTCTGTGTGACTTATTTCAGTTAGAATCATCATACCTGAATCCACTCATTATGCTGCTATGGGCCTGATGACATAGATGTCATTGCTGAGTGATATTGCATTGTACGTAAGTACCACAACTTCTTTATCCATTTTTCGCTTTATGCGATATTGAACTTGTACCGTAAACGAGTTTCTTGTAAACAGAGCCATCCCAAACTTTGGGGTGGCTGTGTCTTTTTGATTTTAATTTCCCTAAGCTGCAGGACCATAAGTGGAAGTGCCCTAGGCTCTGTTGCTTTGTTTTTTAGATGTTTCAGGAAACACCATACACTTCTCCCGAGTGGCTGTTGGCAATTTACATCCCGCCCATCAGCATAACAAGGCTCCCAGTTCTCCATGGCCTGTCCTGCCTTTCTGGATTTTACACTTTTTTCAGATGGCCCTTTTGACGGGGGGGGGGGGGGGAAGTGAGACTTCATTGTAGTGCAGATTTCCTTTGCAAGCTTGCTTGGTTGGCCAAAAAGGGCGTATGCGTTTTTTCCTGAATATATTCAGGAAAAAACGCATACGCCCTTTTTGGCCAAGTGCATCATTGTCGACCTTCTGCCTCTTTTCCTATGCTTTAAATGCAATTCCAGTCTACCTCCTGAAATCGGTTTCCTGCAATTCTGCCCGGCTTTCAAGTCCTCTTGGCAGCCTTACTTCAGTATATTTTTGGATGATAGCTGTCATTTATAACTCTGCAGGTTTGTGAATTACAGTGCCCCTGAGCTCCTTTCTTCAACTCGCTTTCTTGTGAGCTGGCCGCAACACCGCAGGATTGCTTCAGGCCCTAATCTGGTTCCGGCATGGCACGCTGAGCCTTTGGTTAATTCCTCTTCCTGGTGGGAAATGAGAGTTAAATTTTCCCGTCCAGACACCTCCAGCTAGTCTCTCATTGGTTCTCCCTATTCCTGTTCATCTTCCGCGGAATTTGCAAACTGGGCCAAACAGGAGGTTAAAGGCACTGACTCTCCAAGTCGGGAGAGTGTTAGTAAAGCATCTGGAATGTTGCACCCGAGTACCAGGGGACGAGAACTGAGACATATTTCAACACGTCCCCGATCACACGGTTGATCATACTCTGGGTTCCTCATGCATGTTTTAGCTGAAGGAAGAATCCCTTAAACCTGGAGAGTTGAGACCCGTGGAATGGGTACCATGCAATATGACTTCAAAGGGTCTTCATTTGCTCACCAAAACTCTCCAATCCTATCACTGCTGCGTTTTTGCCCCTGTACTCACGATTGATTCACTTTCAGAGACATAGCAATCCATAGGTTTTAAGATACTTACTAGTCAGGTACATTATTAGGCGTTTAATATGGGGTTTTGAGTCCATTTCGTTGAACAAGGAGTAGCTCTTGTCTATTATATATTTGGCTTAAGGAACTTTATCTGTGCTCATTTCAATCTCTGGTTTTATGCAGCACCCCAACTCACCTTTCCCCTTAAGCAAGCATAAGTTGGTTTTCTAAATTTGAGACCCTGTTTTGTTTCATAATTCAGTGCCTGTGTAGCCAAGTTTACATTCCGTGTATTAGTGATATCTTATGACGTTTCTTTTTCTGTGTGACTTATTTCAGTTAGAATCATCATACCTGAATCCACTCATTATTCTGCTACGGGCATGATGACATAGATTTCATTGCTGAGTGATATTGCATTGTACATAAGTACCACAACTTTTTTATCCATTTTTCGCTTTCTGCGATATTGAACTTGTACCGTAAACGAGGTTCTTGTAAACAGAGCTGTCCCAAACTTTGGGGTGGCTGTGTCTTTTTGATTTTAATTTACCTAAGCTATAGGACCGTAAGTGGAAGTGCCCTAGGCTCTGTTCCTCAGTTTTTTAGATGTTTCAGGAAACACCATACACTTCTCCTGAGTGGCTGTTGGCAATTTACATCCCGCCCATCAGCATAACAAGGCTCCCAGTTCTCCATGGCCTGTCCTGCATTTCTGGATTTTACACTTTTTTCAGATGGCCCTTTTGACCGTGGGGAAGTGAGACTTCATTATAGTGCAGATTTCCTTTGCAAGCTTGCTTGGTTGGCCAAAAAGTGCGTATGCTTTTTTTCCTGCATATATTCAGGAAAAAACGCATACGTCCTTTTTGGCCAAGTGCATCATTGTCGACGTTCTGCCTCTTTTCCTATGCTTTAAATGCAATTCCAGTCTACCTCCTGAAATCGGTTTCCTGCAATTCTGCCCCGCTTTCAAGTCCTCTTGGCAGCCTTACTTCAGTATATTTTTTGATGATAGCTGTCATTTATAACTCTGCAGGTTTGTGAATTACAGTGCCCCTGAGCTCCTTTCTTCAACTCGCTTGCCTGTGAGCTGGCCGCAACACCGCAGGATTGCTTCAGGCCCTAATCTGGTTCCGGCACGGCACGCTGAGCCTTTGGTTAATTCCTCTTCCTGGTGGGAAATGAGAGTTAAATTTGCCCGTCCAGACACCTCCAGCTAGTCTCTCATTGGTTCTCCCTATTCCTGTTCATCTTCCGCAGAAATTGCAAACTGGGCCAAACAGGAGGTTAAAGGCACTGTCTCTCCAAGTCGGGAGAATATTAGTAAAGCGTCTGCAATTTTGCACCCGAGTACCAGGGGATGAGAACTGAGACATATTAGAACACATCTCCCGATCACACGGTTGATCACACTCTGTGTTCCACATTCATTTTTTAGCTGAAGGAAGAATCCCTTAAACTTGGAGAGTTGAGACCCGTGGAATGGGTACCATGCAATATGACTTCAAAGCGTCTTCATTTGCTCACCAAACCTCTCCAATCCTATCACTGCTGCGTTTATGCCCCTGTACTCACGCTTGATTCTCTTTCAGAGACATAGCAATCTTTAGGTTTTAAGATACTTACTAGTCAGGTACATTATAAGGTGTTTAACATGGGGTTTTGGGTCCATTTCGTTGAGCAGGGAGTAGCTCTTTTCTATTCCATATTTGGCTTAAGGAACTTTATCTGTGCTCATTTCAATCTCTGGTTTTATGCAGCACCCCAACTCACCTTTCCCCTTAAGCAAGCATAAGTTGGTTTTCTAAATTTGAGACCCTCTTCTGATTTGTAATCCATTTCCTGTGTAGCCAAGTTTACATTCCGTGTATTAGTGATATCTTATGATGTTTCTTTTTCTGTGTGACTTATTTCAGTTAGAATCATCATACCTGAATCCACTCATTATGCTGCTACGTGCCTGATGACATAGATTTCATTGCTGAGTGTTATTGCATTGTATGTAAGTACCACAACATCTTTATCCATTTTTCACTTTCTGTGATATTGAACTTGTACCGTAAACGAGGTTCTTGTAATAAGAGCCATACCAAATTTTGGGGTGGCTGTGTCTTTTTGATTTTAATTTCCCTAAGCTATAGGATCATAAGTGGAAGTGCCCTAGCCTCTGTTGCTTTGTTTTTTAGATGTTTCAGGAAACACCATACACTTCTCCTGAGTGGCTGTTGGCAATTTACATCCCACCCATCAGCATAACAAGTTCTCCATGGCCTGTCCTGCCTTTCTGGAATTTACACTTTTTTCAGATGGCCCTTTTGACCAGGCGGAAGTGAGACTTCATTGTAGTGCAGATTTCCTTTGCAAGCTTGCTTGGTTGGCCAAAAAGGGCGTATGCGTTTTTTCCTGAATATATTCAGGAAAAAACGCATACGCCCTTTTTGGACAAGTGCATCATTGTCGACGTTCTGCCTCTTTTCCTATGCTTTAAATGCAATTCCAGTCTACCTCCTGAAATCGGTTTCCTGCAATTCTGCCCCGCTTTCAAGTCCTCTTGGCAGCCTTACTTCAGTATATTTTTGGACGATAGCTGTCATTTATAACTCTGCAGGTTTGTGAATTACAGTGTCCCTGAGCTCCTTTCTTCAACTCGCTTTCTTGTGAGCTGGCTGCAACACCGCAGGATTGCTTCAGGCCCTAATCTGGTTCCGGCACGGCACGCTGAGCCTTTGGATAATTCCTCTTCCTGGTGGGAAATGAGAGTTAAATTTGCCCGTCCAGACACCTCCAGCTAGTCTCTCATTGGTTCTCCCTATTCCTGTTCATCTTCCGCAGAAATTGCAAACTGGGCCAAACAGGAGGTTAAAGGCACTGACTCTCCAAGTCGGGAGAGTGTTAGTAAAGCGTCTGGAATGTTGCACCCGAGTACCAGGGGACGAGAACTGAGACATGTTGGAACACGTCTCCCGATCACACGGTTGATCATACTCTGGGTTCCACATGCATGATTTAGCTGAAGGAAGAATCCCTTAAACCTGGAGAGTTGAGACCCGTGGAATGGGTACCATGCAATATGACTTCAAAGGGTCTTCATTTGCTCACCGAACCTCTCCAATCCTATCACTGCTGCGTTTATGCCCCTGTACACACGCTTGATTCTCTTTCGGAGACATAGCGATCCATAGGTTTTAAGATACTTACTAATCAGGTACATTCTTAGGTGTTTAATATGGGGTGTTGAGCCCATTTCGTTGAGCAAGGAGTAGCTCTTGTCTATTAATATTTGGCTTAAGGAACTTTATCTGTGCTCATTTCAATCTCTGGTTTTATGCAGCACCCCAACTCACCTTTCCCCTTAAGCAAGCATAAGTTGGTTTTCTACATTTGAGACCCTGTTCTGTTTTGTAATCCAGTTCCTGTGTAGCCAAGTTTACATTCCGTGTATTAGTGATATCTTATGATGTTTCTTTTTCTGTGTGACTTATTTCAGTTAGAATCATCATACCTGAATCCACTCATTATGCTGCTATGGCCCTGATGCCTTAGATTTCATTGCTGAGTGATATTGCATTGTACGTAAGTAGCACAATTTCTTTATCCATTTTTCACTCTCTGCGATATTGAACTTGTACCGTAAACGAGGTTCTTGTAAACAGAACCATCCCAAACTTTGGGGTGGCTGAGTCTTTTTGATTATAATTTCCCTAAACTATAGGACCATAAGTGGAAGTGCCCTAGGCTCTGTTGCTTTGTTTTTTAGATGTTTCAGGAAACACCATACACTTCTCCCCAGTGGCTGTTGGCAATTTACATCCCACCCATTAGCATAACAAGTCTCAGAGTTGTCCATGGCCTGTCCTGCCTTTCTGGATTTTACACTTTTTTCAGATGGCCCTTTTGTCCGGGGGGAAATGAGACTTCATTGTAGTGCAGATTTCCTTTGCAAGCTTGCTTGGTTGGCCAAAAAGGGCGTATGCGTTTTTTCCTGAATATATTCAGGAAAAAACACATGCGCCCTTTTTGGCCAAGTGCATCATTGTGGAAGTTCTGCCTCTTTTCCTATGCTTTAAATGCAATTCCAGTCTACCTCCTGAAATCGGTTTCCGGCAATTCTGCCCCGCTTTCAAGTCCTCTTGGCAGCCTTACTTCAGTATATTTTTGGACGATAGCTCTCATTTATAACTCTGCAGGTTTGTGAATTACAGTGCCCATGAGCTCCTTTCTTCAACTCGCTTTCTTGTGAGCTGGCCGCAACACCGCAGGATTGCTTCAGGCCCTAATCTGGTTCCGGCACCGCACGCTGAGACTTTGCTTAATTCCTCTTCCTGGTGGGAAATGAGAGTTAAAATTGCCCGTCCAGACACCTCCAGCTAGTCTCTCATTGGTCCTCCTTATCCCTGTTCATCTTCCGCAGAAATTGCAAACTGGGTCAAACAGGAGGTTAAAGGCACTGACTCTCCAAGTCGGGAGAGTGTTAGTAAAGCATCTGGAATGTTGCACCCGAGTACCAGGGGACGAAAACTGAGACATATTTGAACACGTCTCCCGATCACACGGTTGATCATACTCTGGGTTCCACATGCATGTTTCAGCTGAAGGAAGAATCCCTTAAACCTGGAGAGTTGAGACCCGTGGAATGGTTACCATGCAATATGACTTCAAAGGGTCTTCATTTGCTCACCGAACCTCTCCAAACCTATCACTGCTGCGTTTATGCCCCTGTACACACGCTTGATTCTCTTTCAGAGACATAGCAATCCATAGGTTTTAAGATACTTACTAGACAGGTACATTCATTGGCGTTTAATATGGGGTGTTGAGTCCATTTCGTTGAGCAAGGAGTAGCTCTTGTCTATTACATATTTGGCTTAAGGAACTTTATCTGTGCTCATTTCAATCTCTGGTTTTATGCAGCACCCCAACTCACCTTTCCCTTTAAGCAAGCATAAGTTGGTTTTCTAAATTTGAGACCCTGTTCTGTTTTGTAATTCAGTGCCTGTGTAGCCAAGGTTACATTCCGTGTATTAGTGATATCTTATGATGTTTCTTTTTCTGTGTGACTTATTTCAGTTAGAATCATCATACCTGAATCCACTCATTATGCTGCTACGTGCCTGATGACATAGATTTTATTGCTGATTGATACTGCATTGTACGTAAGTACCACAACTTCTTTATCCATTTTTCGCTTTCTGCGATATTGAACTTGTACCGTGACTGAGGTTCTTGTAAACAGAGCTGTCCCAAATTGTGGGATGGCTGTGTCTTTTTTATTTTAATTTCCCTAAGCTATAGGACCATAATTGGAAGTGCCCTAGGCTGTGTTCCTCAGTTTTTTAGATGTTTCAGGAAACACCATACACTACTCCTGAGTGGCTGTTGGCAATTTACATCCCGCCCATCAGCATAACAAGGCTCCCAGTTCTCCATGGCCTGTCCTGCCTTTCTGGATTTTACACTTTTTTCAGATGGCCCATTTGACTGGGGGGAAGTGAGACTTCATTGTAGTGCAGATTTCCTTTGCAAGCTTGCTTGGTTGGCCTAAAAGGGCGTATGCTTTTTTTCCTGAATATATTCAGGAAAAAAAGCATACGCCCTTTTTGGCAAGTGCATCATTGTCGACGTTCTGCCTCTTTTCCTATGCTTTAAATGCAAATCAAGTCTACCACCTGAAATCGTTTTCCTGCAATTCTGCCCCGGTTTCAGGCCCTCTTGGCAGCCTTACTTCAGTAGATTTTTGTACGATAGCTGTCATTTATAACTCTGCAGGTTTGTGAATTACAGTGCCCCTGAGCTCCTTTCTTCAACTCGCTTTCTTGTGAGCTGGCCTCAACACCGCAGGATTGCTTCAGGCCCTAATCTGGTTCTGGCACGGCACGCTGAGCCTTTGGTTAATTCCTCTTCCTGGTTGGAAATGAGAGTTAAATTTGCCCGTCCAGACACCTCCAGCTAGTCTCTCATTGGTTCTCCCTATTCCTGTGCATCTTCCGCAGAAATTGCAAACTGGGCCAAACAGGAGGTTAAAGGCACTGTCTCTCCAAGTCGGGAGAATATTAGTAAAGTGTCTGCAATTTTGCACCCGAGTACCAGGGGATGAGAACTGAGACATATTAGAACACATCTCCCGATCACACGGTTGATCACACTCTGTGTTCCACATGCATTTTTTAGCTGAAGGAAGAATCCCTTAAACTTGGAGAGTTGAGACCCGTGGAATGGGTACCATGCAATATGACTTCAAAGGGTCTTCATTTGCTCACCAAACCTCTCCAATCCTATCACTGCTGCGTTTGTGCCCCTGTACTCACGCTTGATTCTCTTTCAGAGACATAGCAATCCATAAGTTTTAAGATACTTACTAGTCAGGTACATTATTAGGCGTTTAATAAGGGGTTTGAGTCCATTTCGTTGAGCAAGGAGTAGCCCTTGTCTATTACATATTTGGCTTAAGGAACTTTATCTGTGCTCATTTCAATCTCTGGTTTTATGCAGCACCCCAACTCACCTTTCCCCTTAAGCAAGCATAAGTTGGTTTTCTAAATTTGAGACCCTGTTCTGTTTTGTAATCCAGTTCCTGTGTAGCCAAGTTTACACTCCGTGTATTAGTGTTATCTTATGATGTTTCTTTTTCTGTGTGACTTATTTCAGTTAGAATCATCATACCTGAATCCACTCTATGCTTTACAGGCCTGATGACATAGATTTCATTGCTGATTGATATTGCATTGTACGTAAGTACCACAACTTCTTTATCCAGTTTTCACTTTCTGCGATATTGAACTTGTACCATAAACGGGGTTCTTGTAAACAGAGCTGTCCCAAACTTTGGGGTGGCTGTGTCTTTTTGATTTCAATTTCCCTAAGCTATAGGACCATAAGTGGAACTGCCCTAGGCTCTGTTGCTTTGTTTTTTCGATGTTTCAGGAAACACCATACACTTCTCCTGAGTGGCTGTTGGCAATTTACATCCCGCCCATCAACATAACAAGGCTCCCAGTTCTCCATGGCCTGTCCTGCCTTTCTGGATTTTACACTTTTTTCAGATGGCCCTTTTGACCCTGGGGAAGTGAGACTTCATTGTAGTGCAGATTTCCTTTGCAAGCTTGCTTGGTTGGCCAAAAAGGGCGTATGCGTTTTTTCCTGAATATATTCAGGAAAAAACGCATACGCCCTTTTTGGCCTAGTGCATCATTCTCGACGTTCTGCCTCTTTTCCTATGCTTTAAATGCAATTCCAGTCTACCTCCTGAAATCGGTTTCCTGCAATTCTGCCCGGCTTTCAAGTCCTCTTGGCAGCCTTACTTCAGTATATTTTTGGACGATAGCTGTCATTTATAACTCTGCAGGTTTGTGAATTACAGTGCCCCTGAGCTCCTTTCTTCAACTCGCTTGCCTGTGAGCTGGCAGCAACACCGCAGGATTGCTTCAGGCCCTAATCTGATTCCGACATGGCACGTTGAGCCTTTGGTTAATTCCTCTTCGTGGTGGGAAATGAGAGTTAAATTTGCCCGTCCAGACACCTCCAGCTAGTCTCTCATTGGTTCTCCCTATTCCTGTTCATCTTCCGCGGAATTTGCAAACTGGGCCAAACAGGAGGTTAAAGGCACTGACTCTCCAAGTCGGGAGAGTGTTAGTAAAGCGTCTGGAATGTTGCACCCGAGTACCAGGGGATGAGAACTGAGACATATTTCAACACGTCTCCCGATCACACGGTTGATCATACTCTGGGTTCCACATGCATGTTTTAGCTGAAGGAAGAATCCCTTAAACCTGGAGAGTTGAGACCCGTGGAATGGGTACCATGCAATATGACTTCAAAGGGTCTTCATTTGCTCACCGAACCTCTCCAATCCTATCACTGCTGCGTTTATGCCCCTGTACTCACGCTTGATTCTCTTTCAGAGACATAGCAATATTTAGGTTTTAAGATACTTACTAGTCAGGTACATTATAAGGTGTTTAACATGGGGTTTTGAGTCCATTTCGTTGAGGAAGGAGTAGCTCTTGTCTATTACATATTTGGCTTAAGGAACTTTATCTGTGCTCATTTCAATCTCTGATTTTATGCAGCACCCCAACTCACTTTTCCCCTTAAGCAAGCATAAGTTGGTTTTCTAAATTTGAGACCCTGTTCTGTTTTGTAATTCAGTGCCTGTGTAGCCAAGTTTACATTCCGTGTATTAGTGATATCTTATGACGTTTCTTTTTCTGTGTGACTTATTTCAGTTAGAATCATCGTACCTGAATCCACTCTATGCTTTACAGGCCTGATGACATAGATTTTATTGCTGATTGATATTGCATTGTACGTAAGTACCACAACTTCTTTATCCATTTTTCGCTTTCTGCGATATTGAACTTGTACCGTGACTGAGGTTCTTGTAAACAGAGCTGTCCCAAATTGTGGGATGGCTGTGTCTTTTTTATTTTAATTTCCCTAAGCTATAGGACCATAATTGGAAGTGCCCTAGGCTCTGTTCCTCAGTTTTTTAGATGTTTCAGGAAACACCATACACTTCTCCCGAGTGGCTGTTGGCAATTTACATCCTGCCCATCAGCATAACAAGGCTCCCAGTTCTCCATGGCCTGTCCTGCCTTTCTGGATTTTACACTTTTTTCAGATGGCCCTTTTGACCGGGGGGAAGTGAGACTTCATTGTAGTGCAGATTTCCTTTGCAAGCTTGCTTGGTTGGCCAAAAAGGGCGTATGCGTTTTGTCCTGAATATATTCAGGAAAAAACGCATACGCCCTTTTTGGCCAGTGCATCATTGTGGACGTTCTGCCTCTTTTCCTATGCTTTAAATGCAATTCCAGTCTACCTCCTGAAATCGGTTTCCTGCAATTCTGCCCGGCTTTCAAGTCCTCTTGGCAGCCTTACTTCAGTATATTTTTGGACAATAACTGTCATTTATAACTCTGCAGGTTTGTGAATTACAGTGTCCCTGAGCTCCTTTCTTCAACTCGCTTTCTTGTGAGCTGGCCGCAACACCGCAGGATTGCTTCAGGCCCTAATCTGGTTCCGGCACGGTATGCTGAGCCTTTGGTTAATTCCTCTTCCTGGTGGGAAATGAGAGTTAAATTCGCCCGTCCAGACACCTCCAGCTAGTCTCTCATTGGTTCTCCCTATTCCTGTTCATCTTCCTCAGAAATTGCAAACTGGGCCAAACAGGAGGTTAAAGGCACTGACTCTCCAAGTCGGGAGAGTGTTAATAAAGCATTTGGAATGTTGCACCCGAGTACCAGGGTACGAGAACTGAGACATATTTGAACACGTCTCGCGATCACATGGTTGATCATACTCTGGGTTCCACATGCATGTTTTTGCTGAAGGAAGAATCCCTTAAACCTGGAGAGTTGAGACCCGTGGAATGGGTACCATGCAATGTGACTTCAAAGGGTCTTCATTTGCTCACCGAACCTCTCCAATCCTATCACTGCTGCGTTTATGCCCCTGTACACACGCTTGGTTCTCTTTTGGAGACATAGCAATCCATAGGTTTTAAGATACTTACTAGTCAGGTACATTCTTAGGCGTTTAATATGGGGTGTTGAGTCCATTTCGTTGAGCAAGGAGTAGCTCTTGTCTATTACATATTTGGCTTAAGGAACTTTATCTGTGCTCATTTCAATCTCTGGTTTTATGCAGCACCCCAACTCACCTTTCCCCTTAAGCAAGCATAAGTTGGTTTTCTAAATTTGAGACCCTGTTTTGTTTTGTAATTCAGTGCCTGTGTAGCCAAGTTTACATTCCGTGTATTAGTGATATCTTATGACGTTTCTTTTTCTGTGTGACTTATTTCAGTTAGAATCATTATACCTGAATCCACTCATTATGCTGCTACGGGCATGATGACATAGATTTCATTGCTGAGTGATATTGCATTGTACATAAGTACCACAACTTTTTTATCCATTTTTCGCTTTCTGCGATATTGAACTTGTACCGTAAACGAGGTTCTTGTAAACAGAGCTGTCCCAAACTTTGGGGTGGCTGTGTCTTTTTGATTTTAATTTACCTAAGCTATAGGACCATAAGTGGAAGTGCCCTAGGCTCTGTTCCTCAGTTTTTTAGATGTTTCAGGAAACACCATACACTTCTCCTGAGTGGCTGTTGGCAATTTACATCCCGCCCATCAGCATAACAAGGCTCCCAGTTCTCCATGGCCTGTCCTGCCTTTCTGGATTTTACACTTTTTTCAGATGGCCCTTTTGACCGTGGGGAAGTGAGACTTCATTATAGTGCAGATTTCCTTTGCAAGCTTGCTTGGTTGGCCAAAAAGTGCGTATGCTTTTTTTCCTGAATATATTCAGGAAAAAACGCATACGTCCTTTTTGGCCAAGTGCATCATTGTCGACGTTCTGCCTCTTTTCCTATGCTTTAAATGCAATTCCAGTCTACCTCCTGAAATCGGTTTCCTGCAATTCTGCCCCGCTTTCAAGTCCTCTTGGCAGCCTTACTTCAGTATATTTTTTGATGATAGCTGTCATTTATAACTCTGCAGGTTTGTGAATTACAGTGCCCCTGAGCTCCTTTCTTCAACTCGCTTGCCTGTGAGCTGGCCGCAACACCGCAGGATTGCTTCAGGCCCTAATCTGGTTCTGGCACGGCACGCTGAGCCTTTGGTTAATTCCTCTTCCTGGTGGGAAATGAGAGTTAAATTTGCCCGTCCAGACACCTCCAGCTAGTCTCTCATTGGTTCTCCCTATTCCTGTTCATCTTCCGCAGAAATTGCAAACTGGGCCAAACAGGAGGTTAAAGGCACTGTCTCTCCAAGTCGGGAGAATATTAGTAAAGCGTCTGCAATTTTGCACCCGAGTACCAGGGGATGAGAACTGAGACATATTAGAACACATCTCCTGATCACACAGTTGATCACACTCTGTGTTCCACATTCATTTTTTAGCTGAAGGAAGAATCCCTTAAACTTGGAGAGTTGAGACCCGTGGAATGGGTACCATGCAATATGACTTCAAAGCGTCTTCATTTGCTCACCAAACCTCTCCAATCCTATCACTGCTGCGTTTATGCCCCTGTACTCACGCTTGATTCTCTTTCAGAGACATAGCAATCTTTAGGTTTTAAGATACTTACTAGTCAGGTACATTATAAGGTGTTTAACATGGGGTTTTGAGTCCATTTCGTTGAGCAGGGAGTAGCTCTTTTCTATTCCATATTTGGCTTAAGGAACTTTATCTGTGCTCATTTCAATCTCTGGTTTTATGCAGCACCCCAACTCACCTTTCCCCTTAAGCAAGCATAAGTTGGTTTTCTAAATTTGAGACCCTCTTCTGATTTGTAATCCATTTCCTGTGTAGCCAAGTTTACATTCCGTGTATTAGTGATATCTTATGATGTTTCTTTTTCTGTGTGACTTATTTCAGTTAGAATCATCATACCTGAATCCACTCATTATGCTGCTACGTGCCTGATGACATAGATTTCATTGCTGAGTGTTATTGCATTGTATGTAAGTACCACAACATCTTTATCCATTTTTCACTTTCTGTGATATTGAACTTGTACCGTAAACGAGGTTCTTGTAATAAGAGCCATACCAAATTTTGGGGTGGCTGTGTCTTTTTGATTTTAATTTCCCTAAGCTATAGGATCATAAGTGGAAGTGCCCTAGCCTCTGTTGCTTTGTTTTTTAGATGTTTCAGGAAACACCATACACTTCTCCTGAGTGGCTGTTGGCAATTTACATCCCACCCATCAGCATAACAAGTTCTCCATGGCCTGTCCTGCCTTTCTGGAGTTTACACTTTTTTCAGATGGCCCTTTTGACCAGGCGGAAGTGAGACTTCATTGTAGTGCAGATTTCCTTTGCAAGCTTGCTTGGTTGGCCAAAAAGGGCGTATGCGTTTTTTCCTGAATATATTCAGGAAAAAACGCATACGCCCTTTTTGGACAAGTGCATCATTGTCGACGTTCTGCCTCTTTTCCTATGCTTTAAATGCAATTCCAGTCTACCTCCTGAAATCGGTTTCCTGCAATTCTGCCCCGCTTTCAAGTCCTCTTGGCAGCCTTACTTCAGTATATTTTTGGACGATAGCTGTCATTTATAACTCTGCAGGTTTGTGAATTACAGTGTCCCTGAGCTCCTTTCTTCAACTCGCTTTCTTGTGAGCTGGCTGCAACACCGCAGGATTGCTTCAGGCCCTAATCTGGTTCCGGCACGGCACGCTGAGCCTTTGGATAATTCCTCTTCCTGGTGGGAAATGAGAGTTAAATTTGCCCGTCCAGACACCTCCAGCTAGTCTCTCATTGGTTCTCCCTATTCCTGTTCATCTTCCGCAGAAATTGCAAACTGGGCCAAACAGGAGGTTAAAGGCACTGACTCTCCAAGTCGGGAGAGTGTTAGTAAAGCGTCTGGAATGTTGCACCCGAGTACCAGGGGACGAGAACTGAGACATGTTGGAACACGTCTCCCGATCACACGGTTGATCATACTCTGGGTTCCACATGCATGATTTAGCTGAAGGAAGAATCCCTTAAACCTGGAGAGTTGAGACCCGTGGAATGGGTACCATGCAATATGACTTCAAAGGGTCTTCATTTGCTCACCGAACCTCTCCAATCCTATCACTGCTGCGTTTATGCCCCTGTACACACGCTTGATTCTCTTTCGGAGACATAGCGATCCATAGGTTTTAAGATACTTACTAATCAGGTACATTCTTAGGCGTTTAATATGGGGTGTTGAGCCCATTTCGTTGAGCAAGGAGTAGCTCTTGTCTATTAATATTTGGCTTAAGGAACTTTATCTGTGCTCATTTCAATCTCTGGTTTTATGCAGCACCCCAACTCACCTTTCCCCTTAAGCAAGCATAAGTTGGTTTTCTACATTTGAGACCCTGTTCTGTTTTGTAATCCAGTTCCTGTGTAGCCAAGTTTACATTCCGTGTATTAGTGATATCTTATGATGTTTCTTTTTCTGTGTGACTTATTTCAGTTAGAATCATCATACCTGAATCCACTCATTATGCTGCTATGGCCCTGATGCCTTAGATTTCATTGCTGAGTGATATTGCATTGTACGTAAGTAGCACAATTTCTTTATCCATTTTTCACTCTCTGCGATATTGAACTTGTACCGTAAACGAGGTTCTTGTAAACAGAACCATCCCAAACTTTGGGGTGGCTGAGTCTTTTTGATTATAATTTCCCTAAACTATAGGACCATAAGTGGAAGTGCCCTAGGCTCTGTTGCTTTGTTTTTTAGATGTTTCAGGAAACACCATACACTTCTCCCCAGTGGCTGTTGGCAATTTACATCCCACCCATTAGCATAACAAGTCTCAGAGTTGTCCATGGCCTGTCCTGCCTTTCTGGATTTTACACTTTTTTCAGATGGCCCTTTTGTCCGGGGGGAAATGAGACTTCATTGTAGTGCAGATTTCCTTTGCAAGCTTGCTTGGTTGGCCAAAAAGGGCGTATGCGTTTTTTCCTGAATATATTCAGGAAAAAACGCATACGCCCTTTTTGGCCAAGTGCATCATTGTGGAAGTTCTGCCTCTTTTCCTATGCTTTAAATGCAATTCCAGTCTACCTCCTGAAATCGGTTTCCTGCAATTCTGCCCCGCTTTCAAGTCCTCTTGGCAGCCTTACTTCAGTATATTTTTGGACGATAGCTCTCATTTATAACTCTGCAGGTTTGTGAATTACAGTGCCCATGAGCTCCTTTCTTCAACTCGCTTTCTTGTGAGCTGGCCGCAACACCGCAGGATTGCTTCAGGCCCTAATCTGGTTCCGGCACCGCACGCTGAGACTTTGCTTAATTACTCTTCCTGGTGGGAAATGAGAGTTAAAATTGCCCGTCCAGACACCTCCAGCTAGTCTCTCATTGGTCCTCCTTATCCCTGTTCATCTTCCGCAGAAATTGCAAACTGGGTCAAACAGGAGGTTAAAGGCACTGACTCTCCAAGTCGGGAGAGTGTTAGTAAAGCATCTGGAATGTTGCACCCGAGTACCAGGGGACGAAAACTGAGACATATTTGAACACGTCTCCCGATCACACGGTTGATCATACTCTGGGTTCCACATGCATGTTTCAGCTGAAGGAAGAATCCCTTAAACCTGGAGAGTTGAGACCCGTGGAATGGTTACCATGCAATATGACTTCAAAGGGTCTTCATTTGCTCACCGAACCTCTCCAAACCTATCACTGCTGCGTTTATGCCCCTGTACACACGCTTGATTCTCTTTCAGAGACATAGCAATCCATAGGTTTTAAGATACTTACTAGACAGGTACATTCATTGGCGTTTAATATGGGGTGTTGAGTCCATTTCGTTGAGCAAGGAGTAGCTCTTGTCTATTACATATTTGGCTTAAGGAACTTTATCTGTGCTCATTTCAATCTCTGGTTTTATGCAGCACCCCAACTCACCTTTCCCTTTAAGCAAGCATAAGTTGGTTTTCTAAATTTGAGACCCTGTTCTGTTTTGTAATTCAGTGCCTGTGTAGCCAAGGTTACATTCCGTGTATTAGTGATATCTTATGATGTTTCTTTTTCTGTGTGACTTATTTCAGTTAGAATCATCATACCTGAATCCACTCATTATGCTGCTACGTGCCTGATGACATAGATTTTATTGCTGATTGATACTGCATTGTACGTAAGTACCACAACTTCTTTATCCATTTTTCGCTTTCTGCGATATTGAACTTGTACCGTGACTGAGGTTCTTGTAAACAGAGCTGTCCCAAATTGTGGGATGGCTGTGTCTTTTTTATTTTAATTTCCCTAAGCTATAGGACCATAAGTGGAAGTGCCCTAGGCTGTGTTCCTCAGTTTTTTAGATGTTTCAGGAAACACCATACACTACTCCTGAGTGGCTGTTGGCAATTTACATCCCGCCCATCAGCATAACAAGGCTCCCAGTTCTCCATGGCCTGTCCTGCCTTTCTGGATTTTACACTTTTTTCAGATGGCCCATTTGACTGGGGGGAAGTGAGACTTCATTGTAGTGCAGATTTCCTTTGCAAGCTTGCTTGGTTGGCCTAAAAGGGCGTATGCTTTTTTTCCTGAATATATTCAGGAAAAAAAGCATACGCCCTTTTTGGCAAGTGCATCATTGTCGACGTTCTGCCTCTTTTCCTATGCTTTAAATGCAAATCAAGTCTACCACCTGAAATCGGTTTCCTGCAATTCTGCCCCGGTTTCAGGCCCTCTTGGCAGCCTTACTTCAGTAGATTTTTGTACGATAGCTGTCATTTATAACTCTGCAGGTTTGTGAATTACAGTGCCCCTGAGCTCCTTTCTTCAACTCGCTTTCTTGTGAGCTGGCCTCAACACCGCAGGATTGCTTCAGGCCCTAATCTGGTTCTGGCACGGCACGCTGAGCCTTTGGTTAATTCCTCTTCCTGGTGGGAAATGAGAGTTAAATTTCCCCGTCCAGACACCTCCAGCTAGTCTCTCATTGGTTCTCCCTATTCCTGTGCATCTTCCGCAGAAATTGCAAACTGGGCCAAACAGGAGGTTAAAGGCACTGTCTCTCCAAGTCGGGAGAATATTAGTAAAGCGTCTGCAATTTTGCACCCGAGTACCAGGGGATGAGAACTGAGACATATTAGAACACATCTCCCGATCACACGGTTGATCACACTCTGTGTTCCACATGCATTTTTTAGCTGAAGGAAGAATCCCTTAAACTTGGAGAGTTGAGACCCGTGGAATGGGTACCATGCAATATGACTTCAAAGGGTCTTCATTTGCTCACCAAACCTCTCCAATCCTATCACTGCTGCGTTTATGCCCCTGTACTCACGCTTGATTCTCTTTCAGAGACATAGCAATCCATAAGTTTTAAGATACTTACTAGTCAGGTACATTATTAGGCGTTTAATAAGGGGTTTGAGTCCATTTCGTTGAGCAAGGAGTAGCCCTTGTCTATTACATATTTGGCTTAAGGAACTTTATCTGTGCTCATTTCAATCTCTGGTTTTATGCAGCACCCCAACTCACCTTTCCCCTTAAGCAAGCATAAGTTGGTTTTCTAAATTTGAGACCCTGTTCTGTTTTGTAATCCAGTTCCTGTGTAGCCAAGTTTACACTCCGTGTATTAGTGTTATCTTATGATGTTTCTTTTTCTGTGTGACTTATTTCAGTTAGAATCATCATACCTGAATCCACTCTATGCTTTACAGGCCTGATGACATAGATTTCATTGCTGATTGATATTGCATTGTACGTAAGTACCACAACTTCTTTATCCAGTTTTCACTTTCTGCGATATTGAACTTGTACCATAAACGGGGTTCTTGTAAACAGAGCTGTCCCAAACTTTGGGGTGGCTGTGTCTTTTTGATTTCAATTTCCCTAAGCTATAGGACCATAAGTGGAACTGCCCTAGGCTCTGTTGCTTTGTTTTTTCGATGTTTCAGGAAACACCATACACTTCTCCTGAGTGGCTGTTGGCAATTTACATCCCGCCCATCAACATAACAAGGCTCCCAGTTCTCCATGGCCTGTCCTGCCTTTCTGGATTTTACACTTTTTTCAGATGGCCCTTTTGACCCTGGGGAAGTGAGACTTCATTGTAGTGCAGATTTCCTTTGCAAGCTTGCTTGGTTGGCCAAAAAGGGCGTATGCGTTTTTTCCTGAATATATTCAGGAAAAAACGCATACGCCCTTTTTGGCCTAGTGCATCATTCTCGACGTTCTGCCTCTTTTCCTATGCTTTAAATGCAATTCCAGTCTACCTCCTGAAATCGGTTTCCTGCAATTCTGCCCGGCTTTCAAGTCCTCTTGGCAGCCTTACTTCAGTATATTTTTGGACGATAGCTGTCATTTATAACTCTGCAGGTTTGTGAATTACAGTGCCCCTGAGCTCCTTTCTTCAACTCGCTTGCCTGTGAGCTGGCAGCAACACCGCAGGATTGCTTCAGGCCCTAATCTGATTCCGACATGGCACGCTGAGCCTTTGGTTAATTCCTCTTCGTGGTGGGAAATGAGAGTTAAATTTGCCCGTCCAGACACCTCCAGCTAGTCTCTCATTGGTTCTCCCTATTCCTGTTCATCTTCCGCGGAATTTGCAAACTGGGCCAAACAGGAGGTTAAAGGCACTGACTCTCCAAGTCGGGAGAGTGTTAGTAAAGCGTCTGGAATGTTGCACCCGAGTACCAGGGGATGAGAACTGAGACATATTTCAACACGTCTCCCGATCACACGGTTGATCATACTCTGGGTTCCACATGCATGTTTTAGCTGAAGGAAGAATCCCTTAAACCTGGAGAGTTGAGACCCGTGGAATGGGTACCATGCAATATGACTTCAAAGGGTCTTCATTTGCTCACCGAACCTCTCCAATCCTATCACTGCTGCGTTTATGCCCCTGTACTCACGCTTGATTCTCTTTCAGAGACATAGCAATATTTAGGTTTTAAGATACTTACTAGTCAGGTACATTATAAGGTGTTTAACATGGGGTTTTGAGTCCATTTCGTTGAGGAAGGAGTAGCTCTTGTCTATTACATATTTGGCTTAAGGAACTTTATCTGTGCTCATTTCAATCTCTGATTTTATGCAGCACCCCAACTCACTTTTCCCCTTAAGCAAGCATAAGTTGGTTTTCTAAATTTGAGACCCTGTTCTGTTTTGTAATTCAGTGCCTGTGTAGCCAAGTTTACATTCCGTGTATTAGTGATATCTTATGACGTTTCTTTTTCTGTGTGACTTATTTCAGTTAGAATCATCGTACCTGAATCCACTCTATGCTTTACAGGCCTGATGACATAGATTTTATTGCTGATTGATATTGCATTGTACGTAAGTACCACAACTTCTTTATCCATTTTTCGCTTTCTGCGATATTGAACTTGTACTGTGACTGAGGTTCTTGTAAACAGAGCTGTCCCAAATTGTGGGATGGCTGTGTCTTTTTTATTTTAATTTCCCTAAGCTATAGGACCATAATTGGAAGTGCCCTAGGCTCTGTTCCTCAGTTTTTTAGATGTTTCAGGAAACACCATACACTTCTCCCGAGTGGCTGTTGGCAATTTACATCCTGCCCATCAGCATAACAAGGCTCCCAGTTCTCCATGGCCTGTCCTGCCTTTCTGGATTTTACACTTTTTTCAGATGGCCCTTTTGACCGGGGGGAAGTGAGACTTCATTGTAGTGCAGATTTCCTTTGCAAGCTTGCTTGGTTGGCCAAAAAGGGCGTATGCGTTTTGTCCTGAATATATTCAGGAAAAAACGCATACGCCCTTTTTGGCCAGTGCATCATTGTGGACGTTCTGCCTCTTTTCCTATGCTTTAAATGCAATTCCATTCTACCTCCTGAAATCGGTTTCCTGCAATTCTGCCCGGCTTTCAAGTCCTCTTGGCAGCCTTACTTCAGTATATTTTTGGACAATAACTGTCATTTATAACTCTGCAGGTTTGTGAATTACAGTGTCCCTGAGCTCCTTTCTTCAACTCGCTTTCTTGTGAGCTGGCCGCAACACCGCAGGATTGCTTCAGGCCCTAATCTGGTTCCGGCACGGTATGCTGAGCCTTTGGTTAATTCCTCTTCCTGGTGGGAAATGAGAGTTAAATTCGCCCGTCCAGACACCTCCAGCTAGTCTCTCATTGGTTCTCCCTATTCCTGTTCATCTTCCTCAGAAATTGCAAACTGGGCCAAACAGGAGGTTAAAGGCACTGACTCTCCAAGTCGGGAGAGTGTTAATAAAGCATTTGGAATGTTGCACCCGAGTACCAGGGTACGAGAACTGAGACATATTTGAACACGTCTCGCGATCACATGGTTGATCATACTCTGGGTTCCACATGCATGTTTTTGCTGAAGGAAGAATCCCTTAAACCTGGAGAGTTGAGACCCGTGGAATGGGTACCATGCAATGTGACTTCAAAGGGTCTTCATTTGCTCACCGAACCTCTCCAATCCTATCACTGCTGCGTTTATGCCCCTGTACACACGCTTGGTTCTCTTTTGGAGACATAGCAATCCATAGGTTTTAAGATACTTACTAGTCAGGTACATTCTTAGGCGTTTAATATGGGGTGTTGAGTCCATTTCGTTGAGCAAGGAGTAGCTCTTGTCTATTACATATTTGGCTTAAGGAACTTTATCTGTGCTCATTTCAATCTCTGGTTTTATGCAGCACCCCAACTCACCTTTCCCCTTAAGCAAGCATAAGTTGGTTTTCTAAATTTGAGACCCTGTTTTGTTTTGTAATTCAGTGCCTGTGTAGCCAAGTTTACATTCCGTGTATTAGTGATATCTTATGACGTTTCTTTTTCTGTGTGACTTATTTCAGTTAGAATCATCATACCTGAATCCACTCATTATGCTGCTACGGGCATGATGACATAGATTTCATTGCTGAGTGATATTGCATTGTACATAAGTACCACAACTTTTTTATCCATTTTTCGCTTTCTGCGATATTGAACTTGTACCGTAAACGAGGTTCTTGTAAACAGAGCTGTCCCAAACTTTGGGGTGGCTGTGTCTTTTTGATTTTAATTTACCTAAGCTATAGGACCATAAGTGGAAGTGCCCTAGGCTCTGTTCCTCAGTTTTTTAGATGTTTCAGGAAACACCATACACTTCTCCTGAGTGGCTGTTGGCAATTTACATCCCGCCCATCAGCATAACAAGGCTCCCAGTTCTCCATGGCCTGTCCTGCCTTTCTGGATTTTACACTTTTTTCAGATGGCCCTTTTGACCGTGGGGAAGTGAGACTTCATTATAGTGCAGATTTCCTTTGCAAGCTTGCTTGGTTGGCCAAAAAGTGCGTATGCTTTTTTTCCTGAATATATTCAGGAAAAAACGCATACGTCCTTTTTGGCCAAGTGCATCATTGTCGACGTTCTGCCTCTTTTCCTATGCTTTAAATGCAATTCCAGTCTACCTCCTGAAATCGGTTTCCTGCAATTCTGCCCCGCTTTCAAGTCCTCTTGGCAGCCTTACTTCAGTATATTTTTTGATGATAGCTGTCATTTATAACTCTGCAGGTTTGTGAATTACAGTGCCCCTGAGCTCCTTTCTTCAACTCGCTTGCCTGTGAGCTGGCCGCAACACCGCAGGATTGCTTCAGGCCCTAATCTGGTTCTGGCACGGCACGCTGAGCCTTTGGTTAATTCCTCTTCCTGGTGGGAAATGAGAGTTAAATTTGCCCGTCCAGACACCTCCAGCTAGTCTCTCATTGGTTCTCCCTATTCCTGTTCATCTTCCGCAGAAATTGCAAACTGGGCCAAACAGGAGGTTAAAGGCACTGTCTCTCCAAGTCGGGAGAATATTAGTAAAGCGTCTGCAATTTTGCACCCGAGTACCAGGGGATGAGAACTGAGACATATTAGAACACATCTCCTGATCACACAGTTGATCACACTCTGTGTTCCACATTCATTTTTTAGCTGAAGGAAGAATCCCTTAAACTTGGAGAGTTGAGACCCGTGGAATGGGTACCATGCAATATGACTTCAAAGCGTCTTCATTTGCTCACCAAACCTCTCCAATCCTATCACTGCTGCGTTTATGCCCCTGTACTCACGCTTGATTCTCTTTCAGAGACATAGCAATCTTTAGGTTTTAAGATACTTACTAGTCAGGTACATTATAAGGTGTTTAACATGGGGTTTTGAGTCCATTTCGTTGAGCAGGGAGTAGCTCTTTTCTATTCCATATTTGGCTTAAGGAACTTTATCTGTGCTCATTTCAATCTCTGGTTTTATGCAGCACCCCAACTCACCTTTCCCCTTAAGCAAGCATAAGTTGGTTTTCTAAATTTGAGACCCTCTTCTGATTTGTAATCCATTTCCTGTGTAGCCAAGTTTACATTCCGTGTATTAGTGATATCTTATGATGTTTCTTTTTCTGTGTGACTTATTTCAGTTAGAATCATCATACCTGAATCCACTCATTATGCTGCTACGTGCCTGATGACATAGATTTCATTGCTGAGTGTTATTGCATTGTATGTAAGTACCACAACATCTTTATCCATTTTTCACTTTCTGTGATATTGAACTTGTACCGTAAACGAGGTTCTTGTAATAAGAGCCATACCAAATTTTGGGGTGGCTGTGTCTTTTTGATTTTAATTTCCCTAAGCTATAGGATCATAAGTGGAAGTGCCCTAGCCTCTGTTGCTTTGTTTTTTAGATGTTTCAGGAAACACCATACACTTCTCCTGAGTGGCTGTTGGCAATTTACATCCCACCCATCAGCATAACAAGTTCTCCATGGCCTGTCCTGCCTTTCTGGAGTTTACACTTTTTTCAGATGGCCCTTTTGACCAGGCGGAAGTGAGACTTCATTGTAGTGCAGATTTCCTTTGCAAGCTTGCTTGGTTGGCCAAAAAGGGCGTATGCGTTTTTTCCTGAATATATTCAGGAAAAAACGCATACGCCCTTTTTGGACAAGTGCATCATTGTCGACGTTCTGCCTCTTTTCCTATGCTTTAAATGCAATTCCAGTCTACCTCCTGAAATCGGTTTCCTGCAATTCTGCCCCGCTTTCAAGTCCTCTTGGCAGCCTTACTTCAGTATATTTTTGGACGATAGCTGTCATTTATAACTCTGCAGGTTTGTGAATTACAGTGTCCCTGAGCTCCTTTCTTCAACTCGCTTTCTTGTGAGCTGGCTGCAACACCGCAGGATTGCTTCAGGCCCTAATCTGGTTCCGGCACGGCACGCTGAGCCTTTGGATAATTCCTCTTCCTGGTGGGAAATGAGAGTTAAATTTGCCCGTCCAGACACCTCCAGCTAGTCTCTCATTGGTTCTCCCTATTCCTGTTCATCTTCCGCAGAAATTGCAAACTGGGCCAAACAGGAGGTTAAAGGCACTGACTCTCCAAGTCGGGAGAGTGTTAGTAAAGCGTCTGGAATGTTGCACCCGAGTACCAGGGGACGAGAACTGAGACATGTTGGAACACGTCTCCCGATCACACGGTTGATCATACTCTGGGTTCCACATGCATGATTTAGCTGAAGGAAGAATCCCTTAAACCTGGAGAGTTGAGACCCGTGGAATGGGTACCATGCAATATGACTTCAAAGGGTCTTCATTTGCTCACCGAACCTCTCCAATCCTATCACTGCTGCGTTTATGCCCCTGTACACACGCTTGATTCTCTTTCGGAGACATAGCGATCCATAGGTTTTAAGATACTTACTAATCAGGTACATTCTTAGGCGTTTAATATGGGGTGTTGAGCCCATTTCGTTGAGCAAGGAGTAGCTCTTGTCTATTAATATTTGGCTTAAGGAACTTTATCTGTGCTCATTTCAATCTCTGGTTTTATGCAGCACCCCAACTCACCTTTCCCCTTAAGCAAGCATAAGTTGGTTTTCTACATTTGAGACCCTGTTCTGTTTTGTAATCCAGTTCCTGTGTAGCCAAGTTTACATTCCGTGTATTAGTGATATCTTATGATGTTTCTTTTTCTGTGTGACTTATTTCAGTTAGAATCATCATACCTGAATCCACTCATTATGCTGCTATGGCCCTGATGCCTTAGATTTCATTGCTGAGTGATATTGCATTGTACGTAAGTAGCACAATTTCTTTATCCATTTTTCACTCTCTGCGATATTGAACTTGTACCGTAAACGAGGTTCTTGTAAACAGAACCATCCCAAACTTTGGGGTGGCTGAGTCTTTTTGATTATAATTTCCCTAAACTATAGGACCATAAGTGGAAGTGCCCTAGGCTCTGTTGCTTTGTTTTTTAGATGTTTCAGGAAACACCATACACTTCTCCCCAGTGGCTGTTGGCAATTTACATCCCACCCATTAGCATAACAAGTCTCAGAGTTGTCCATGGCCTGTCCTGCCTTTCTGGATTTTACACTTTTTTCAGATGGCCCTTTTGTCCGGGGGGAAATGAGACTTCATTGTAGTGCAGATTTCCTTTGCAAGCTTGCTTGGTTGGCCAAAAAGGGCGTATGCGTTTTTTCCTGAATATATTCAGGAAAAAACGCATACGCCCTTTTTGGCCAAGTGCATCATTGTGGAAGTTCTGCCTCTTTTCCTATGCTTTAAATGCAATTCCAGTCTACCTCCTGAAATCGGTTTCCTGCAATTCTGCCCCGCTTTCAAGTCCTCTTGGCAGCCTTACTTCAGTATATTTTTGGACGATAGCTCTCATTTATAACTCTGCAGGTTTGTGAATTACAGTGCCCATGAGCTCCTTTCTTCAACTCGCTTTCTTGTGAGCTGGCCGCAACACCGCAGGATTGCTTCAGGCCCTAATCTGGTTCCGGCACCGCACGCTGAGACTTTGCTTAATTCCTCTTCCTGGTGGGAAATGAGAGTTAAAATTGCCCGTCCAGACACCTCCAGCTAGTCTCTCATTGGTCCTCCTTATCCCTGTTCATCTTCCGCAGAAATTGCAAACTGGGTCAAACAGGAGGTTAAAGGCACTGACTCTCCAAGTCGGGAGAGTGTTAGTAAAGCATCTGGAATGTTGCACCCGAGTACCAGGGGACGAAAACTGAGACATATTTGAACACGTCTCCCGATCACACGGTTGATCATACTCTGGGTTCCACATGCATGTTTCAGCTGAAGGAAGAATCCCTTAAACCTGGAGAGTTGAGACCCGTGGAATGGTTACCATGCAATATGACTTCAAAGGGTCTTCATTTGCTCACCGAACCTCTCCAAACCTATCACTGCTGCGTTTATGCCCCTGTACACACGCTTGATTCTCTTTCAGAGACATAGCAATCCATAGGTTTTAAGATACTTACTAGACAGGTACATTCATTGGCGTTTAATATGGGGTGTTGAGTCCATTTCGTTGAGCAAGGAGTAGCTCTTGTCTATTACATATTTGGCTTAAGGAACTTTATCTGTGCTCATTTCAATCTCTGGTTTTATGCAGCACCCCAACTCACCTTTCCCTTTAAGCAAGCATAAGTTGGTTTTCTAAATTTGAGACCCTGTTCTGTTTTGTAATTCAGTGCCTGTGTAGCCAAGGTTACATTCCGTGTATTAGTGATATCTTATGATGTTTCTTTTTCTGTGTGACTTATTTCAGTTAGAATCATCATACCTGAATCCACTCATTATGCTGCTACGTGCCTGATGACATAGATTTTATTGCTGATTGATACTGCATTGTACGTAAGTACCACAACTTCTTTATCCATTTTTCGCTTTCTGCGATATTGAACTTGTACCATGACTGAGGTTCTTGTAAACAGAGCTGTCCCAAATTGTGGGATGGCTGTGTCTTTTTTATTTTAATTTCCCTAAGCTATAGGACCATAAGTGGAAGTGCCCTAGGCTGTGTTCCTCAGTTTTTTAGATGTTTCAGGAAACACCATACACTACTCCTGAGTGGCTGTTGGCAATTTACATCCCGCCCATCAGCATAACAAGGCTCCCAGTTCTCCATGGCCTGTCCTGCCTTTCTGGATTTTACACTTTTTTCAGATGGCCCATTTGACTGGGGGGAAGTGAGACTTCATTGTAGTGCAGATTTCCTTTGCAAGCTTGCTTGGTTGGCCTAAAAGGGCGTATGCTTTTTTTCCTGAATATATTCAGGAAAAAAAGCATACGCCCTTTTTGGCAAGTGCATCATTGTCGACGTTCTGCCTCTTTTCCTATGCTTTAAATGCAAATCAAGTCTACCACCTGAAATCGGTTTCCTGCAATTCTGCCCCGGTTTCAGGCCCTCTTGGCAGCCTTACTTCAGTAGATTTTTGTACGATAGCTGTCATTTATAACTCTGCAGGTTTGTGAATTACAGTGCCCCTGAGCTCCTTTCTTCAACTCGCTTTCTTGTGAGCTGGCCTCAACACCGCAGGATTGCTTCAGGCCCTAATCTGGTTCTGGCACGGCACGCTGAGCCTTTGGTTAATTCCTCTTCCTGGTGGGAAATGAGAGTTAAATTTGCCCGTCCAGACACCTCCAGCTAGTCTCTCATTGGTTCTCCCTATTCCTGTGCATCTTCCGCAGAAATTGCAAACTGGGCCAAACAGGAGGTTAAAGGCACTGACTCTCCAAGTCGGGAGAATATTAGTAAAGCGTCTGGAATGTTGCACCCGAGTACCAGGGGACGAGAATGGAGACATATTGGAACACGACTCCCGATCACACGGTTGATCATACTCCGGGTTCCACATGCATGATTTAGCTGAAGGAAGAATCCCTTAAACCTGGAGAGTTGAGACCCGTGGAATGGGTACCATGCAATATGACTTCAAAGCGTCTTCATTTGCTCACCGAACCTCTCCAATCCTATCACTGCTGCGTTTATGCCCCTGTACACACGCTTGATTCTCTTTCGGAGACATAGCGATCCATAGGTTTTAAGATACTTACTAGTCAGGTACATTCTTAGGCGTTTAATATGGGGTGTTGAGTCCATTTCGTTGAGCAAGGAGTAGCTCTTGTCTATTCCATATTTGGCTTAAGGAACTTTATCTGTGCTCATTTCAATCTCTGGTTTTATGCAGCACCCCAACTCACCTTTCACCTTAAGCAAGCATAAGTTGGTTTTCTAAATTTGAGACCCTGTTCTGTTTTGTAATCCAGTTCCTGTGTAGCCAAGTTTACATTCCGTGTATTAGTGATATCTTATGATGTTTCTTTTTCTGTGTGACTTATTTCAGTTAGAATCATCATACCTGAATCCACTCATTATGCTGCTATGGGCCTGATGACATAGATTTCATTGCTGAGTGATATTGCATTGTACGTAAGTACCACAACTTCTTTATCCATTTTTCGCTTTCTGTGAAATTTAACTTGTACCGTAAACGAGGTTCTTGTAAACAGAGCCGTCCCAAACTTTGGGGTGGCTGTGTCTTTTTGATTTCAATTTCCCTAAGCTATAGGACCATAAGTGGAAGTGCCCTAGGCTCTGTTGCTTTTTTTTTTAGATGTTTCAGGAAACACCATACACTTCTCCCCAGTGGCTGTTGAGAGTTTACATCCCGCCCATCAGCATAACAAGGCTCCCAGTTCTCCATGGCCTGTCCTGCCTTTCTGGATTTTACACTTTTTTCAGATGGCCCCTTTGACCGCGGGGAAGTGAGACTTCATTGTAGTGCAGATTTCCTTTGCAAGCTTGCTTGGTTGGCCAAAAAGGGCGTATGCTTTTTTTCCTGAATATATTCAGGAAAAAACGCATACGCCCTTTTTGGCCAAGTGCATCATTGTGGACGTTCTGCCTCTTTTCCTATGCTTTAAATGCAATTCCTGTCTATCTCCTGAAATCGGTTTCCTGCAATTCTGCCCCGCTTTCAAGTCCTCTTGGCAGCCTTACTTCAGTATATTTTTGGACGATAGCTGTCATTTATAACTCTGCAGGTTTGTGAATTACAGTGCCCCTGAGCTGCTTTCTTAAACTCGCTTTCTTGTGAGCTGGCCGCAACACCGCAGGATTCCTTCAGGCCCTAATCTGGTTCCGGCACGGCACGCTGAGCCTTTGGTTAATTCCTCTTCCTGGTGGGAAATGGGAGTTAAATTTGCCCGTCCAGACACCTCCAGCTAGTCTCTCATTGGTTCTCCCTATTCCTGTTCATCTTCCGCGTAATTTGCAAATTGGGCCAAACAGGAGGTTAAAGGCACTGACTCTCCAAGTCGGGAGAGTGTTAGTAAAGCGTCTGGAATGTTACACCCGAGTACCAGGGGATGAGAACTGAGACATATTTCAACACGTCTCCCGATCACACTGTTGATCATACGCTGGGTTCCACATGCATGTTTTAGCTGAAGGAAGAATCCCTTAAACGTGGAGAGTTGAGACCCGTGGAATGGGTACCATGCAATATGACTTCAAAGGGTCTTCATTTGCTCACCGAACCTCTCCAATCCTATCACTGCTGCGTTTATGCCCCTGTACTCACGCTTGATTCTCTTTCAGAGACATAGCAATCTTTAGGTTTTAAGATACTTACTAGTCAGGTACATTATAAGGTGTTTAACATGGGGTTTTGAGTCCATTTCGTTGAGCAGGGAGTAGCTCTTTTCTATTCCATATTTGGCTTAAGGAACTTTATCTGTGCTCATTTCAATCTCTGGTTTTATGCAGCACCCCAACTCACCTTTCCCCTTAAGCAAGCATAAGTTGGTTTTCTAAATTTGAGACCCTGTTCTGTTTTGTAATCCATTTCCTGTGTAGCCAAGTTTACATTCCGTGTATTAGTGATATCTTATGATGTTTCTTTTTCTGTGTGACTTATTTCAGTTAGAATAATCATACCTGAATCCACTCATTATGCTGCTATGTGCCTGATGACATAGATTTCATTGCTGAGTGTTATTGCATTGTATGTAAGTACCACAACATCTTTATCCATTTTTCACTTTCTGTGATATTGAACTTGTACCGTAAACGAGGTTCTTGTAATAAGAGCCATACCAAATTTTGGGGTGGCTGTGTCTTTTTGATTTTAATTTCCCTAAGCTATAGGATCATAAGTGGAAGTGCCCTAGCCTCTGTTGCTTTGTTTTTTACATGTTTCAGGAAACACCATAACTTCTCCCGAGTGGCTGTTGGCAATTTACATCCCGCCCGTCAGCATAACAAGGCTCCCAGTTCTCCAACGCCTGTCCTGCCTTTCTGGATTTTACACTTTTTTCAGATGGCCGTTTTGACCTGGCAGAAGTGAGACTTCATTGTAGTGCAGATTTCCTTTGCAAGCTTGCTTGGTTGGCCAAAAAGGGCGTATGCGTTTTTTCCTGAATATATTCAGGAAAAAACGCATACGCCCTTTTTGGACAAGTGCATCATTGTCGACGTTCTGCCTCTTTTCCTATGCTTTAAGTGCAATTCCAGTCTACCTCCTGAAATCGGTTTCCTGCAATTTTGCCCCACTTTCAAGTCCTCTTGGCAGCCTTACTTCAGTATATTTTTGGACGATAGCTGTCATTTATAACTCTGCAGGTTTTTGAATTACAGTGCCCCTGAGCTCCTTTCTTCAACTCGCTTTCTTGTGAGCTGGCCGCAACACCGCAGGATTGCTTCAGGCCCTAATATGGTTCCGGCACGGCACGCTGAGCCTTTGGTTAATTCCTCTTCCTGGTGGGAAATTAGAGTTAAATTTGCCCGTCCAGACACCTCCAGCTAGTCTCTCATTGGTTCTCCCTATTCCTGTTCATCTGCCACAGAAATTGCAAACTGGGCCAAACAGGAGGTTAAAGGCACTGACTCTCCGAGTCGGGAGAGTGTTAGTAAAGCGTCTGGAATGTTGCACCCAAGTACCAGGGGACGAGTCCTGAGACATATTGGAACACATCTCCCGATCACACGGTTGATCATACTCTGGGTTCCACATGCATGATTTAGCTGAAGGAAGAATCCCTTAAACCTGGAGAGTTGAGACCCGTGGAATGGGTACCATGCAATATGATTTCAAAGGGTCTTCATTTGCTCACCGAATGTCTCCAATCCTATCATTGCTGCATTTATGCCCCTGTACACACGCTTGATTCTCTTTCAGAGACATAGCAATTCATAGGTTTTAAGATACTTACTAGTCAGGTACATTCTTAGGTGTTTAATATGGGGTGTTGAGTCCATTTCATTGAGCAAGGAGTAGCTCTTGTCTATTACATATTTGGCTTAAGGAACTTTATCTGTGCTCATTTCAATCTCTGGTTTTATGCAGCACCCCAACTCACCTTTCCCCTTAAGCAAGCATAAGTTGGTTTTCTAAATTTGAGACCCTCTTCTGATTTGTAATCCATTTCCTTTATACCAAGTTTACATTCCGTGTATTAGTGATATCTTATGATGTTTCTTTTTCTGTGTGACTTATTTCAGTTAGAATCATCATACCTGAATCCACTCATTATGCTGCTACGGGCCTGATGACATAGATTTCATTGCTGAGTGATATTGCATTGTACGTAAGTACCACACCTTCTTTATCCATTTTTCGCTTTCTGCGATATTGAACTTGTACCGTAAACAAGGTTCTTGTAAACAGAGCCTTCCCAAACTTTGGGGTGGCTGTGTCTTTTTGATTTTAATTTCCCTAAGATATAGGACCATAAGTGGAAGTGCCCTAGGCTCTGTTGCTTTGTTTTTTAGATGTTTCAAGAAACACCATACACTTCTCCCCAGTGGCTGTTGGCAATTTACATCCCGCCCATCAGCATAACAAGGCTCCCAGTTCTCCATGGCCTGTCCTGCCTTTCTGGATTTTACACTTTTTTCAGTGTTCCTTTTGACCTGGGGGAAGTGAGACTTCATTGTAGTGCAGATTTCATTTGCAAGCTTGCTTGGTTGGCGAAAAAGTGCGTATGCTTTTTTTCCTGAATATATTCAGGAAAAAACGCATACGCCCTTTTTGGCCAAGTCCATCATTGTCGACATTCTGCCTCTTTTCCTATGCTTTAAATGCAATTCCAGTCTACCTCCTGAAATCGGTTTCCTACAATTCTGCCCCGCTTTCAAGTCCTCTTGGCAGCCTTACTTCAGTATATTTTTGGACGATAGCTGTCATTTATAACTCTGCAGGTTTGTGAATTACAGTGCCCCTGAGCTCCTTTCTTCAACTCGCTTTCTTGTGAGCTGGCCGCAACACCGCAGGATTGCTTCAGGCCCTAATCTGGTTCTGGCATGGCACGCTGAGCCTTTGGTTAATTCCTCTTCCTGGTGGGAAATGAGAGTTAAATTTGCCCGTCCAGAAACCTCCAGCTAGTCTCTCATTGGTTCTCCCTATTCCTGTTCATCTTCCACAGAAATTGCAAACTGGGCCAAACAGGAGGTTAAAGGCACTGACTCTCCAAGTCGGGAGAGTGTTAGTAAAGCGTCTGGAATGTTGCACCCGAGTACAAGGGGATGAGAAATGAGACATTGGAACACGTCTCCCGATCACATGGTTGATCATACTCTGGGTTCCACATGCATAATTTAGCTGAAGGAAGAATCCCTTAAACCTGGAGAGTTGAGACCCGTGGAATGGGTACCATGCAATATGACTTCAAAGGGTCTTCATTTTCTCACCGAACCTCTCCAATCCTATCACTGCTGCGTTTATGCCCCTGTACACACGCTTGATTCTCTTTCGGAGACATAGCGATCAATAGGTTTTAAGATACTTACTAGTCAGGTACATTCTTAGGCGTTTAATATGGGATGTTGAGTCCATTTCGTTGAGCAAGGAGTAGCTCTTGTCTATTACATCTTTGGCTTAAGGAACTTTATCTGTGCTCATTTCAATCTCTGGTTTTATGCAGCACCCCAACTCACCTTTCCCCTTAAGCAAGCATAAGTTGGTTTTCTAAATTTGAGACCCTCTTCTGATTTGTAATCCATTTCCTTTATACCAAGTTTACATTCCGTGTATTAGTGATATCTTATGATGTTTCTTTTCCTGTGTGACTTATTTCAGTTAGAATCATCATACCTGAGTCCACTCATTATGCTGCTACGGGCCTGATGACATAGATTTCATTGCTGAGTGATATTGCATTGTACGTAAGTACCACAACTTCTTTATCCATTTTTCACTTTCTGTGATATTGAACTTGTCCCGTAAACGAGTTTCTTGTAAACAGAGCCGTCCCAAACGTTGGGGTGGCTGTGTCTTTTTGATTTTAATTTCCCTAAGCTATAGGGCCATAAGTGGAAGTGCCCTAGGCTCTGTTGCTTTGTTTTTTACATGTTTCAGGAAACACCATACACTTCTCCCGAGTGGCTGTTGGCAATATACATCCCGCCCATCAGCATAACAAGTCTCCCAGTTCTCCATGGCCTGTCCTGCCTTTATGGATTTTACACTTTTTTCAGTGTTCCTTTTGACCGGGGGGAAGTGAGACTTCATTGTAGTGCAGATTTCCTTTGCAAGCTTGCTTGGTTGGCCAAAAAGTGCGTATGCGTTTTTTCCTGAATATATTCAGGAAAAAACGCATACGTCCTTTTAGGCCAAGTGCATCATTGTCGACGTTCTGCCTCTTTTCCTATGCTTTAAATGCAATTCCAGTCTACCTCCTGAAATCGGTTTCCTGCAATTCTGCCCCGCTTTCAAGTCCTCTTGGCAGCCTTACTTCAGTATATTTTTTGACGATAGCTGTCATTTATAACTCTGCAGGTTTGTGAATTACAGTGCCCCTGAGCTCCTTTCTTCAACTCGCTTGCCTGTGAGCTGGCCGCAACACCGCAGGATTGCTTCAGGCCCTAATCATGTTCTGGCACGGCACGCTGCGCCTTTGGTTAATTCCTCTTCCTGGTGGGAAATGAGAGTTAAATTTGCCCGTCCAGACACCTCCAGCTAGTCTCTCATTGGTTCTCCCTATTCCTGTTCATCTTCCGCAGAAATTGCAAACTGGGCCAAACAGGAGGTTAAAGGCACTGACTCTCCAAGTCGGGAGAGTGTTAGTTAAGCGTCTGGAATGTTGCACCCGAGTACCAGGGGACGAGAATGGAGACATATTGGAACACGACTCCCGATCACACGGTTGATCATACTCCGGGTTCCACATGCATGATTTAGCTGAAGGAAGAATCCCTTAAACCTGGAGAGTTGAGACCCGTGGAATGGGTACCATGCAATATGACTTCAAAGCGTCTTCATTTGCTCACCGAACCTCTCCAATCCTATCACTGCTGCGTTTATGCCCCTGTACACACGCTTGATTCTCTTTCGGAGACATAGCGATCCATAGGTTTTAAGATACTTACTAGTCAGGTACATTCTTAGGCGTTTAATATGGGGTGTTGAGTCCATTTCGTTGAGCAAGGAGTAGCTCTTGTCTATTCCATATTTGGCTTAAGGAACTTTATCTGTGCTCATTTCAATCTCTGGTTTTATGCAGCACCCCAACTCACCTTTCACCTTAAGCAAGCATAAGTTGGTTTTCTAAATTTGAGACCCTGTTCTGTTTTGTAATCCAGTTCCTGTGTAGCCAAGTTTACATTCCGTGTATTAGTGATATCTTATGATGTTTCTTTTTCTGTGTGACTTATTTCAGTTAGAATCATCATACCTGAATCCACTCATTATGCTGCTATGGGCCTGATGACATAGATTTCATTGCTGAGTGATATTGCATTGTACGTAAGTACCACAACTTCTTTATCCATTTTTCGCTTTCTGTGAAATTTAACTTGTACCGTAAACGAGGTTCTTGTAAACAGAGCCGTCCCAAACTTTGGGGTGGCTGTGTCTTTTTGATTTCAATTTCCCTAAGCTATAGGACCATAAGTGGAAGTGCCCTAGGCTCTGTTGCTTTGTTTTTTAGATGTTTCAGGAAACACCATACACTTCTCCCCAGTGGCTGTTGAGAGTTTACATCCCGCCCATCAGCATAACAAGGCTCCCAGTTCTCCATGGCCTGTCCTGCCTTTCTGGATTTTACACTTTTTTCAGATGGCCCCTTTGACCGCGGGGAAGTGAGACTTCATTGTAGTGCAGATTTCCTTTGCAAGCTTGCTTGGTTGGCCAAAAAGGGCGTATGCTTTTTTTCCTGAATATATTCAGGAAAAAACGCATACGCCCTTTTTGGCCAAGTGCATCATTGTGGACGTTCTGCCTCTTTTCCTATGCTTTAAATGCAATTCCTGTCTACCTCCTGAAATCGGTTTCCTGCAATTCTGCCCCGCTTTCAAGTCCTCTTGGCAGCCTTACTTCAGTATATTTTTGGACGATAGCTGTCATTTATAACTCTGCAGGTTTGTGAATTACAGTGCCCCTGAGCTGCTTTCTTAAACTCGCTTTCTTGTGAGCTGGCCGCAACACCGCAGGATTCCTTCAGGCCCTAATCTGGTTCCGGCACGGCACGCTGAGCCTTTGGTTAATTCCTCTTCCTGGTGGGAAATGGGAGTTAAATTTGCCCGTCCAGACACCTCCAGCTAGTCTCTCATTGGTTCTCCCTATTCCTGTTCATCTTCCGCGTAATTTGCAAATTGGGCCAAACAGGAGGTTAAAGGCACTGACTCTCCAAGTCGGGAGAGTGTTAGTAAAGCGTCTGGAATGTTACACCCGAGTACCAGGGGATGAGAACTGAGACATATTTCAACACGTCTCCCGATCACACTGTTGATCATACGCTGGGTTCCACATGCATGTTTTAGCTGAAGGAAGAATCCCTTAAACGTGGAGAGTTGAGACCCGTGGAATGGGTACCATGCAATATGACTTCAAAGGGTCTTCATTTGCTCACCGAACCTCTCCAATCCTATCACTGCTGCGTTTATGCCCCTGTACTCACGCTTGATTCTCTTTCAGAGACATAGCAATCTTTAGGTTTTAAGATACTTACTAGACAGGTACATTATAAGGTGTTTAACATGGGGTTTTGAGTCCATTTCGTTGAGCAGGGAGTAGCTCTTTTCTATTCCATATTTGGCTTAAGGAACTTTATCTGTGCTCATTTCAATCTCTGGTTTTATGCAGCACCCCAACTCACCTTTCCCCTTAAGCAAGCATAAGTTGGTTTTCTAAATTTGAGACCCTGTTCTGTTTTGTAATCCATTTCCTGTGTAGCCAAGTTTACATTCCGTGTATTAGTGATATCTTATGATGTTTCTTTTTCTGTGTGACTTATTTCAGTTAGAATCATCATACCTGAATCCACTCATTATGCTGCTACGTGCCTGATGACATAGATTTCATTGCTGAGTGTTATTGCATTGTATGTAAGTACCACAACATCTTTATCCATTTTTCACTTTCTGTGATATTGAACTTGTACCGTAAACGAGGTTCTTGTAATAAGAGCCATACCAAATTTTGGGGTGGCTGTGTCTTTTTGATTTTAATTTCCCTAAGCTATAGGATCATAAGTGGAAGTGCCCTAGCCTCTGTTGCTTTGTTTTTTACATGTTTCAGGAAACACCATAACTTCTCCCGAGTGGCTGTTGGCAATTTACATCCCGCCCGTCAGCATAACAAGGCTCCCAGTTCTCCAACGCCTGTCCTGCCTTTCTGGATTTTACACTTTTTTCAGATGGCCGTTTTGACCCGGCAGAAGTGAGACTTCATTGTAGTGCAGATTTCCTTTGCAAGCTTGCTTGGTTGGCCAAAAAGGGCGTATGCGTTTTTTCCTGAATATATTCAGGAAAAAACGCATACGCCCTTTTTGGACAAGTGCATCATTGTCGACGTTCTGCCTCTTTTCCTATGCTTTAAGTGCAATTCCAGTCTACCTCCTGAAATCGGTTTCCTGCAATTTTGCCCCACTTTCAAGTCCTCTTGGCAGCCTTACTTCAGTATATTTTTGGACGATAGCTGTCATTTATAACTGTGCAGGTTTTTGAATTACAGTGCCCCTGAGCTCCTTTCTTCAACTCGCTTTCTTGTGAGCTGGCCGCAACACCGCAGGATTGCTTCAGGCCCTAATATGGTTCCGGCACGGCACGCTGAGCCTTTGGTTAATTCCTCTTCCTGGTGGGAAATTAGAGTTAAATTTGCCCGTCCAGACACCTCCAGCTAGTCTCTCATTGGTTCTCCCTATTCCTGTTCATCTGCCACAGAAATTGAAAACTGGGCCAAACAGGAGGTTAAAGGCACTGACTCTCCGAGTCGGGAGAGTGTTAGTAAAGCGTCTGGAATGTTGCACCCAAGTACCAGGGGACGAGTCCTGAGACATATTGGAACACATCTCCCGATCACACGGTTGATCATACTCTGGGTTCCACATGCATGATTTAGCTGAAGGAAGAATCCCTTAAACCTGGAGAGTTGAGACCCGTGGAATGGGTACCATGCAATATGATTTCAAAGGGTCTTCATTTGCTCACCAAATGTCTCCAATCCTATCATTGCTGCATTTATGCCCCTGTACACACGCTTGATTCTCTTTCAGAGACATAGCAATTCATAGGTTTTAAGATACTTACTAGTCAGGTACATTCTTAGGTGTTTAATATGGGGTGTTGAGTCCATTTCATTGAGCAAGGAGTAGCTCTTGTCTATTACATATTTGGCTTAAGGAACTTTATCTGTGCTCATTTCAATCTCTGGTTTTATGCAGCACCCCAACTCACCTTTCCCCTTAAGCAAGCATAAGTTGGTTTTCTAAATTTGAGACCCTCTTCTGATTTGTAATCCATTTCCTTTATACCAAGTTTACATTCCGTGTATTAGTGATATCTTATGATGTTTCTTTTTCTGTGTGACTTATTTCAGTTAGAATCATCATACCTGAATCCACTCATTATGCTGCTACGGGCCTGATGACATAGATTTCATTGCTGAGTGATATTGCATTGTACGTAAGTACCACACCTTCTTTATCCATTTTTCGCTTTCTGCGATATTGAACTTGTACCGTAAACAAGGTTCTTGTAAACAGAGCCTTCCCAAACTTTGGGGTGGCTGTGTCTTTTTGATTTTAATTTCCCTAAGATATAGGACCATAAGTGGAAGTGCCCTAGGCTCTGTTGCTTTGTTTTTTAGATGTTTCAGGAAACACCATACACTTCTCCCGAGTGGCTGTTGGCAATTTACATCCCGCCCATCAGCATAACAAGGCTCCCAGTTCTCCATGGCCTGTCCTGCCTTTCTGGATTTTACACTTTTTTCAGTGTTCCTTTTGACCTGGGGGAAGTGAGACTTCATTGTAGTGCAGATTTCATTTGCAAGCTTGCTTGGTTGGCGAAAAAGTGCGTATGCTTTTTTTCCTGAATATATTCAGGAAAAAACGCATACGCCCTTTTTGGCCAAGTCCATCATTGTCGACATTCTGCCTCTTTTCCTATGCTTTAAATGCAATTCCAGTCTACCTCCTGAAATCGGTTTCCTACAATTCTGCCCCGCTTTCAAGTCCTCTTGGCAGCCTTACTTCAGTATATTTTTGGACGATAGCTGTCATTTATAACTCTGCAGGTTTGTGAATTACAGTGCCCCTGAGCTCCTTTCTTCAACTCGCTTTCTTGTGAGCTGGCCGCAACACCGCAGGATTGCTTCAGGCCCTAATCTGGTTCTGGCATGGCACGCTGAGCCTTTGGTTAATTCCTCTTCCTGGTGGGAAATGAGAGTTAAATTTGCCCGTCCAGAAACCTCCAGCTAGTCTCTCATTGGTTCTCCCTATTCCTGTTCATCTTCCACAGAAATTGCAAACTGGGCCAAACAGGAGATTAAAGGCACTGACTCTCCAAGTCGGGAGAGTGTTAGTAAAGCGTCTGGAATGTTGCACCCGAGTACAAGGGGATGAGAAATGAGACATTGGAACACGTCTCCCGATCACATGGTTGATCATACTCTGGGTTCCACATGCATGATTTAGCTGAAGGAAGAATCCCTTAAACCTGGAGAGTTGAGACCCGTGGAATGGGTACCATGCAATATGACTTCAAAGGGTCTTCATTTTCTCACCGAACCTCTCCAATCCTATCACTGCTGCGTTTATGCCCCTGTACACACGCTTGATTCTCTTTCGGAGACATAGCGATCAATAGGTTTTAAGATACTTACTAGTCAGGTACATTCTTAGGCGTTTAATATGGGATGTTGAGTCCATTTCGTTGAGCAAGGAGTAGCTCTTGTCTATTACATATTTGGCTTAAGGAACTTTATCTGTGCTCATTTCAATCTCTGGTTTTATGCAGCACCCCAACTCACCTTTCCCCTTAAGCAAGCATAAGTTGGTTTTCTAAATTGGAGACCCTGTTCTCTTTTGTAATCCAGTTCCTGTGTAGCCAAGTTTACATTCCGTGTATTAGTGATATCTTATGATGTTTCTTTTTCTGTGTGACTTATTTCAGTTAGAATCATCATACCTGAATCCACTCATTATGCTGCTACGGGCCTGATGACATAGATTTCATTGCTGAGTGATATTGCATTGTACGTAAGTACCACACCTTCTTTATCCATTTTTCACTTTCTGCGATATTGAACTTGTCCCGTAAACGAGTTTCTTGTAAACAGAGCCGTCCCAAACGTTGGGGTGGCTGTGTCTTTTTGATTTTAATTTCCCTAAGCTATAGGGTCATAAGTGGAAGTGCCCTAGGCTCTGTTGCTTTGTTTCTTAGATGTTTCAGGAAACACCATACACTTCTCCCGAGTGGCTGTTGGCAATTTACATCCCGCCCATCAGCATAACAAGGCTCCCAGTTCTCCATGGCCTGTCCTGCTTTTCTGGATTTTACACTTTTTTCAGATGTCCCTTTTGACTGGGGGGAAGTGAGACTTCATTGTAGTGCAGATTTCCTTTGCAAGCTTGCTTGGTTGGCCAAAAACGGCGTATGCGTTTTTTCCTGAATATATTAAGGAAAAAACGCATACGCCCTTTTGGCCAAGTGCATCATTGTCGATGTTCTGCCTCTTTTCCTATGCTTTAAATGCAATTCCAGTCTACCTCCTGAAATCGGTTTCCTGCAATTCTGCCCCGCTTTCAAGTCCTCTTGGCAGCCTTACTTCAATATATTTTTGGACGATAGCTGTCATTTATAACTCTGCAGGTTTGTGAATTACAGTGCCCCTGAGCTCCTTTCTTCAACTCGCTTTCTTGTGAGCTGGCTGCAACACCACAGGATTGCTTCAGGCCCTAATCTGGTTCCGGCACGGCACGCTGAACCTTTGCTTAATTCCTCTTCCTGTTGGGAAATGAGAGTTAAATTTGCCCGTCCAGAAACCTCCAGCTAGTCTCTCATTGGTTCTCCCTATTCCTGTTCATCTTCCGCAGAAATTGCAAACTGCGCCAAACAGGAGTTTAAAGGCACTGACTCTCCAAGTCGGGAGAGTGTTAGTAAAGCGTCTGGAATGTTGCACCCAAGTACCAGGGGATGAGAACTGAGACATTGGAACACGTCTCCCGATCACACGGTTGATCATACTGTGGGTTCCACATGCATGTTTTAGCTGAAGGAAGAATCCCTTAAACCTGGAGAGTTGAGACCCGTGGAATGGGTACCATGCAATATGACTTCAAAGGGTCTTCATTTTCTCACCGAACCTCTCCAATCCTATCACTGCTGCGTTTCTGCCCCTGTACACACGCTTGATTCTCTTTCGGAGACATAGCAATCCATAGGATTTAAGATACTTACTAGTCAGGTACATTCTCAGGCGTTTAATATGGGGTGTTGAGTCCATTTCGTTGAGCAAGGAGTAGCTCTTGTCTATTCCATATTTGGCTTAAAGAACTTTATCTGTGCTCATTTCAATCTCTGGTTTTATGCAGCACCCCAACTCACCTTTCCCCTTAAGCAAGCATAAGTTGGTTTTCTAAATTTGAGACCCTGTTCTGTTTTGTAATCCAGTTCCTGTGTAGCCAAGTTTACATTCCGTGTATTAGTGATATCTTATGATGTTTCTTTTTCTGTGTGACTTCTTTCAGTTAGAATCATCATACCTGAATCCACTCATTATGCTGCTACGGGCCTGATGACATAGATTTCATTGCTGAGTGATATTGTATTGTACGTAAGTACCACAACTTCTTTATCCATTTTTCACTTTCTGCGATATTGAACTTGTACCATAAACGAGGTTCTTGTAAACAGAGCCATCCGAAACTTTTGGGTGGCTGTGTCTTTTTGATTTTAATTTCCCTAAGCTATAGGACCATAAGTGGAAGTGCCCTAGGCTCTGTTCATCTGTTTTTTAGATGTTTCAGGAAACACCATACACTTCTCCCGAGTGGCTGTTGGCAATTTACATCCCGCCCATCAGCATAACAGGGCTCCCAGTTCTCCATGGCCTGTCCTGCCTTTCTGGATTTTACACTTCTTTCAGTGGCCCTTTTGACCGGGGAGAAGTGAGACTTCATTGTAGTGCAGATTTCATTTGCAAGCTTGCTTGGTTGGCCAAAAAGGACCTATGCCTTTTTTCCTGAATATATTCAGGAAAAAACAAATACGCCCTTTTTGGCCAAGTGCATCATTGTCGACTTTCTGCCTCTTTTCCTATGCTTTAAATGCAATTCCAGTCTACCTCCTGAAATCGGTTTCCTGCAATTCTGCCCCGCTTTCAAGTCCTCTTGGCAGCCTTACTTCAGTATATTTTTGGACGATAGCTGTCATTTATAACTCTGCAGGTTTGTGAATTACAGTGCCCCTGAGCTCCTTTCTTCAACTCACTTTCTTGTGAGCTGGCCGCAACACCACAGGATTGCTTCAGGCCCTAATCTGCTTCCGGCACGGCATGCTGAGCCTTTGGTTAATTCCTCTTCCTGGTGGGAAATGAGAGTTAAATTTGCCCGTCCAGACACCTCCAGCTAGTCTCTCATTGGTTCTCCCTATTCCTGTTCATCTTCCGCAGAAATTGCAAACTGGGCCAAACAGGAGGTTAAAGGCACTGACTCTCCAAGTCGGGAGAGTGTCTGTTAAGCGTCTGGAATGTTGCACCCGAGTACCAGGGGAATAGAACTGAGACATATTGGAACACGTCTCCTGATCACACGGTTGATCATACTCTGCGTTTCACATGCATGATTTTGCTGAAGGAAGAATCCCTTAAACCTGGAGAGTTGAGACCCGTGGAATGGGTACCATGCAATATGACTTCAAAGGGTCTTTGTTTGCTCACCGAACCTCTCCAATCCTATCACTGCTGCGTTTATGCCCCTGTACACATGCTTGATTCTCTTTCGGAGACATAGCAATCCATAGGTTTTAAGATAATTAGTAGTCAGGTACATTCTTAGGCGTTTAATATGGGGTGTTGAGTCCATTTCGTTGAGCAAGGAGTAGCTCTTGTCTATTACATATTTGGCTTAAGGAACTTTATCTGTGCTCATTTCAATCTCTGGTTTTATGCAGCACCCCAACTCACCTTTCCCCTTAAGCAAGCATAAGTTGGTTTTCTAAATTTGAGACGCTGTTCTGATTTGTAATTCAGTTCCTGTGTAGCCAAGTTTACATTCCATGTATTAGTGATATCTTATGATGTTTCTTTTTCTGTGTGACTTATTTCAGTTAGAATCATCATACCTGAATCCACTCATTATGCTGCTACGGGCCTGATGACATAGGTTTCATTGCTGAGTGATGTTGCATTGTACGTAAGTACCACAACTTCTTTATCCATTTTTCACTTTCTGTGATATTGAACTTGTCCCGTAAATGAGTTTCTTGTAAACAGAGCCGTCCCAAACGTTGGGGTGGCTGTGTCTTTTTGATTTTAATTTCCCTAAGCTATAGGGCCATAAGTGGAATTGCCCTAGGCTCTGTTCCTCTGTTTTTTAGATGTTTCAGGAAACACCATACACTTATCCCAAGTGGCTGTTGGCAATATACATCCCGCCCATCAGCGTAACAAGGCTCCCAGTTCTCCATGGCCTGTCCTGCCTTTCTGGATTTTACACTTTTTTCAGTGGTCCTTTTGACCGGGGGGAAGTGAGACTTCATTGTAGTGCAGATTTCCTTTGCAAGCTTGCTTGGTTGGCCAAAAAGGGCGTATGCGTTTTTTCCTGAATATATTCAGGAAAAAACGCATACGCCCTTTTTGGCCAAGTGCATCATTGTCGACGTTTTGCCTCTTTTCCTATGCTTTAAATGCAATTCCAGTGTACCTCCTGAAATTGGTTTCCTGCAATTCTGCCCCACTTTCAAGTCCTCTTGGCAGCCTTACTTCAGTATATTTTTGGACGATAGCTGTCATTTATAACTCTGCAGGTTTGTGAGTTACAGTGCCCCTGAGCTCCTTTCTTCAACTCGCTTTCTTGTGAGCTGGCCGCAACACCGCAGGATTGCTTCAGGCCCTAATCTGGTTCTGGCACGGCACGCTGAGCCTTTGGTTAATTCCTCTTCCTGGTGGGAAATGATAGTTAAATTTGCCCGTCCAGACACCTCCAGCTAGTCTCTCATTGGTTCTCCCTATTCCTGTTCATCTTCCGCAGAAATTGCAAACTGGGCCAAACAGGAGGTTAAAGGCACTGACTCTCCAAGTCGGGAGAGTGTTAGTAAAGCGTCTGGAATGTTGCACCCGAGTACCAGGGGACGAGAACTGAGACATATTGGAACACGTCTCCCGATCACACGGTTGATCATACTCTGGGTTCCACATGCATGATTTCGCCTAAGGAAGAATCCCTTAAGTTAGAGAGTTGAGACCCGTGGAATGGGTACCATGCAATATGACTTTAAAGGGTCTTCATTTGCTCACCAAACCTCTCCAATCCTATCACTGCTGCGTTTATGCCCCTGTACACACGGTTGGTTCTCTTTAGGAGACATAGCAATCCATAGGTTTTAAGATACTTACTAGTCAGGTACATTCTTAGGCGTTTAATATGGGGTGTTGAGTCCATTTCGTTGAGCAAGGAGTAGCTATTGTCTATTACATATTTGGCTTAAGGAACTTTATCTGTGCTCATTTCAATCTCTGGTTTTATGCAGCACCCCAACTCACCTTTCCCCTTAAGCAAGCATAAGTTGGTTTTCTAAATTTGAGACCCTGTTCTGTTTTGTAATTCAGTGCCTGTGTAGCCAAGTTTACATTCCGTGTATTAGTGATATCTTATGACGTTTCTTTTTCTGTGTGACTTATTTCAGTTAGAATCATCATACCTGAATCCACTCATTATGCTGCTACGGGCATGATGACATAGATTTCATTGCTGAGTGATATTGCATTGTACGTAAGTACCACAACTTTTTTATCCATTTTTCGCTTTCTGCGATATTGAACTTGTACCGTACACGAGGTTCTTGTAAACAGAGCTGTCCCAAACTTTGGGGTGGCTGTGTCTTTTTGATTTTAATTTACCTAAGCTATAGGACCATAAGTGGAAGTGCCCTAGGCTCTGTTCCTCAGTTTTTTAGATGTTTCAGGAAACACCATACACTTCTCCTGAGTGGCTGTTGGCAATTTACATCCCGCCCATCAGCATAACAAGGCTCCCAGTTCTCCATGGCCTGTCCTGCCTTTCTGGATTTTACACTTTTTTCAGATGGCCCTTTTGACCGTGGGGAAGTGAGACTTCATTATAGTGCAGATTTCCTTTGCAAGCTTGCTTGGTTGGCCAAAAAGTGCGTATGCGTTTTTTCCTGAATATATTCAGGAAAAAACGCATACGTCCTTTTTGGCCAAGTGCATCATTGTCGACGTTCTGCCTCTTTTCCTATGCTTTAAATGCAATTCCAGTCTACCTCCTGAAATCGGTTTCCTGCAATTCTGCCCCGCTTTCAAGTCCTCTTGGCAGCCTTACTTCAGTATATTTTTGGACGATAGCTGTCATTTATAACTCTGCAGGTTTGTGAATTACAGTGCCCCTGAGCTCCTTTCTTCAACTCGCTTGCCTGTGAGCTGGCCGCAACACCGCAGGATTGCTTCAGGCCCTAATCATGTTCTGGCACGGCACGCTGAGCCTTTGGTTAATTCCTCTTCCTGGTGGGAAATGAGAGTTAAATTTGCCCGTCCAGACACCTCCAGCTAGTCTCTCATTGGTTCTCCCTATTCCTGTTCATCTTCCGCAGAAATTGCAAACTGGGCCAAACAGGAGGTTAAAGGCACTGACTCTCCAAGTCGGGAGAGTGTTAGTAAAGCGTCTGGAATGTTGCACTCGAGTACCAGGGGACGAGAATGGAGACATATTGGAACACGACTCCCGATCACACGGTTGATCATACTCCGGGTTCCACATGCATGATTTAGCTGAAGGAAGAATCCCTTAAACCTGGAGAGTTGAGACCCGTGGAATGGGTACCATGCAATATGACTTCAAAGCGTCTTCATTTGCTCACCGAACCTCTCCAATCCTATCACTGCTGCGTTTATGCCCCTGTACACACGCTTGATTCTCTTTCGGAGACATAGCGATCCATAGGTTTTAAGATACTTACTAGTCAGGTACATTCTTAGGCGTTTAATATGGGGTGTTGAGTCCATTTCGTTGAGCAAGGAGTAGCTCTTGTCTATTCCATATTTGGCTTAAGGAACTTTATCTGTGCTCATTTCAATCTCTGGTTTTATGCAGCACCCCAACTCACCTTTCCCCTTAAGCAAGCATAAGTTGGTTTTCTAAATTTGAGACCCTCTTCTGATTTGTAATCCAGTTCCTGTATAGCCAAGTTTACATTACGTGTATTAGTGATATCTTATGATGTTTCTTTTTCTGTGTGACTTATTTCAGTTAGAATCATCATACCTGAATCCACTCATTATGCTGCTACGGGCCTGATGACATAGATTTCATTGCTGAGTGATATTGCATTGTACGTAAGTACCACACCTTCTTTATCCATTTTTCACTTTCTGCGATATTGAACTTGTCCCGTAAACGAGTTTCTTGTAAACAGAGCCGTCCCAAACGTTGGGGTGGCTGTGTCTTTTTGATTTTAATTTCCCTAAGCTATAGGGCCATAAGTGGAAGTGCCCTAGGCTCTGTTGCTTTGTTTTTTAGATGTTTCAGGAAACACCATAAACTTCTCCCCAGTGGCTGTTGGCAATTTACATCCCGCCCATCATCATAAAAAGGCTCCCAGTTCTCCATGGCCTGTCCTGCTTTTCTGGATTTTACACTTTTTTCAGATGTCCCTTTTGACTGGGGGGAAGTGAGACTTCATTGTAGTGCAGATTTCCTTTGCAAGCTTGCTTGGTTGGCCAAAAAGGACCTATGCCTTTTTTCCTGAATATATTCAGGAAAAAACAAATACGCCCTTTTTGGCCAAGTGCATCATTGTCGACTTTCTGCCTCTTTTCCTATGCTTTAAATGCAATTCCAGTCTACCTCCTGAAATCGGTTTCCTGCAATTCTGCCCCGCTTTCAAGTCCTCTTGGCAGCCTTACTTCAGTATATTTTTGGACGATAGCTGTCATTTATAACTCTGCAGGTTTGTGAATTACAGTGCCCCTGAGCTCCTTTCTTCAACTCGCTTTCTTGTGAGCTGGCCGCAACACCGCAGGATTGCTTCAGGCCCTAATCTGCTTCCGGCACGGCATGCTGAGCCTTTGGTTAATTCCTCTTCCTGGTGGGAAATGAGAGTTAAATTTGCCCGTCCAGAAACCTCCAGCTAGTCTCTCATTGGTTCTCCCTATTCCTGTTCATCTTCCGCAGAAATTGCAAACTGGGCCAAACAGGAGGTTAAAGGCACTGACTCTCCAAGTCGGGAGAGTGTCAGTTAAGCGTCTGGAATGTTGCACCCGAGTACCAGGGGAATAGAACTGAGACATATTGGAACACGTCTCCTGATCACACGGTTGATCATACTCTGGGTTCCACATGCATGATTTTGCTGAAGGAAGAATCCCTTAAACCTGGAGAGTTGAGACCCGTGGAATGGGTACCATGCAATATGACTTCAAAGGGTCTTCGTTTGCTCACCGAACCTCTCCAATCCTATCACTGCTGCGTTTATGCCCCTGTACACATGCTTGATTCTCTTTCGGAGACATAGCAATCCATAGGTTTTAAGATAATTAGTAGTCAGGTACATTCTTAGGCGTTTAATATGGGGTGTTGAGTAAATTTCGTTGAGCAAGGAGTAGCTCTTGTCTATTACATATTTGGCTTAAGGAACTTTATCTGTGCTCATTTCAATCTCTGGTTTTATGCAGCACCCCAACTCACCTTTCCCCTTAAGCAAGCATAAGTTGGTTTTCTAAATTTGAGACCCTGTTTTGTTTTGTAATTCAGTGCCTGTGTAGCCAAGTTTACATTCCGTGTATTAGTGATATCTTATGACGTTTCTTTTTCTGTGTGACTTATTTCAGTTAGAATCATCATACCTGAATCCACTCATTATGCTGCTACGGGCCTGATGACATAGGTTTCATTGCTGAGTGATGTTGCATTGTACGTAAGTACCACAACTTCTTTATCCATTTTTCACTTTCTGTGATATTGAACTTGTCCCGTAAATGAGTTTCTTGTAAACAGAGCCGTCCCAAACGTTGGGGTGGCTGTGTCTTTTTTATTTTAATTTCCCTAAGCTATAGGACCATAAGTGGAAGTGCCCTAGGCTCTGTTGCTTTGTTTTTTAGATGTTTCAGGAAACACCATACACTTCTCCCCAGTGGCTGTTGGCAATTTACATCCCGCCCATCAGCATAACAAGGCTCCCAGTTCTCCATGGCCTGTCCTGCCTTTCTGGATTTTACACTTTTTTCAGATGGCCCTTTTGACCGGGGGAAAGTGAGACTTCATTGTAGTGCAGATTTCCTTTGCAAGCTTGCTTGGTTGGCCAAAAAGGGCGTATGCGTTTTTTCCTGAATATATTCAGGAAAAAACGCATACGCCCTTTTTGGCCAAGTGCATCATTGTCGACGTTCTGCCTCTTTTCCTATGCTTTAAATGCAATTCCAGTCTACCTCCTGAAATCGGTTTCCTGCAATTCTGCCCCGCTTTCAAGTCCTCTTGGCAGCCTTACTTCAGTATATTTTTGGACGATAGCTGTCATTTATAACTCTGCAGGTTTGTGAATTACAGTGCCCCTGAGCTCCTTTCTTCAACTCGCTTTCTTGTGAGCTGGCCGCAACACCGCAGGATTGCTTCAGGCCCTAATCTGCTTCCGGCACGGCACGCTGAGCCTTTGGTTAATTCCTCTTCCTGGTGGGAAATGAGAGTTAAATTTGCCCGTCCAGACACCTCCAGCTAGTCTCTCATTGGTTCTCCCTATTCCTGTTCATCTTCCGCAGAAATTCCAAACTGGGCCAAACAGGAGGTTAAAGGCACTGACTCTCCAAGTCGGGAGAGTGTTAGTAAAGCGTCTGGAATGTTGCACCCGAGTACCAGGGGACGAGAACTGAGACATATTGGAACACGTCTCCCGATCACACGGTTGATCATACTCTGGGTTCCACATGCATGATTTCGCCTAAGGAAGAATCCCTTAAGTTGGAGAGTTGAGACCCGTGGAATGGGTACCATGCAATATGACTTCAAAGGGTCTTCATTTGCTCACCGAACCTCTCCAATCCTATCACTGCTGCGTTTATGCCCCTGTACACACGCTTGATTCTCTTTCGGAGACATAGCGATCCATAGGTTTTAAGATACTTACTAGTCAGGTACATTGTTAGGTGTTTAATATGGGGTGTTGAGTCCATTTCGTTGAGCAAGGAGTAGCTCTTGTCTATTACATATTTGGCTTAAGGAACTTTATCTGTGCTCATTTCAATCTCTGGTTTTATGCAGCACCCCAACTCACCTTTCCCCTTAAGCAATCATAAGATGGTTTTCTAAATTTGAGACCCTGTTCTCTTTTGTAATCCAGTTCCTGTGTAGCCAAGTTTACATTCCGTGTATTAGTGATATCTTATGATGTTTCTTTTTCTATGTGACTTATTTCAGTTAGAATCATCATACCTGAATCCACTCATTATGCTGCTATGGGCCTGATGACATAGATTTCATTGCTGAGTGATATTGCATTGTACGTAAGTACCACAACTTCTTTATCCATTTTTCACTTTCTGTGATATTGAACTTGTCCCGTAAATTAGGTACTTGTAAAGAGAGCCGTCACAAACTTTTGGGTGGCTGTGTCTTTTTTATTTTAATTTCCCTTAACTATAGGACCATAAGTGTAATTGCCCTAGGCTCTGTTCCTCTGTTTTTTAGATGTTTCAGGAAGCACCATACACTTCTCCCCAGTGGCTATTGACAATTTACATCCCGCCCATCAGCATAACAAGGCTCCCAATTCTCCATGGCCTGTCCTGCCTTTCTGGATTTTACACTTTTTTCAGATGGCCGTTTTGACCGGGGGGAAGTGAGACTTCATTGTAGTGCAGATTTCCTTTGCAAGCTTGCTTGGTTGGCCAAAAAGTGCGTATGCGTTTTTTCCTGAATATATTCAGGAAAAAACGAATACGCCCTTTTTGGCCAAGTGCATCATTGTCAACATTCTGCCTCTTTTCCTATGCTTTAAATGCAATTCCAGTCTACCTCCTGAAATCGGTTTCCTGCAATTCTGCCCCGCTTTCAAGTCCTCTTGGCAGCCTTACTTCAGTAAATTTTTGGACGATAGCTGTCATTTATAACTCTGCAGGTTTGTGAATTACAGTGCCCCTGAGCTCCTTTCTTCAACTCGCTTTCTTGTGAGCTGGCCGTAACACCGCAGGATTGCTTCAGGCCCTAATCTGGTTCCGGCACGGCACGCTGAGCCTTTGCTTAATTCCTCTTCCTGGTGGGAAATGAGAGTTAAATTTGCCCGTCCAGAAACCTCCAGCTAGTCTCTCATTGGTTCTCCCTATTCCTGTTCATCTTCCGCAGAAATTGCAAACTGGGCCAAAGAGGAGGTTAAAGGCACTGACTCTCCAAGTCGGGAGAGTGTTAGTTATGCGTCTGGAATGTTGCACCCGAGTACCAGGGGACGAGAACTGAGACATTGGAACACGTTTCCCGATCACACGGTTGATCATACTGTGGGTTCCACATGCATGTTTTAGCTGAAGGAAGAATCCCTTAAACCTGGAGAGTTGAGACCCGTGGAATGGGTACCATGCAATATGACTTCAAAGGGTCTTCATTTGCTCACCGAACCTCTCCAATCCTATCACTGCTGCGTTTATGCCCCTGTACACACGCTTGATTCTCTTTCGGAGACATAGCAATCCATAAGTTTTAAGACACTTACTAGTCAGGTGCATTCTCAGGCGTTTAATATGGGGTGTTGAGTCCATTTCGTTGAGCAAGGAGTAGCTCTTGTCTATTCCATATTTGGCTTAAGGAACTTTATCTGTGCTCATTTCAATCTCTGGTTTTATGCAGCACCCCAACTCAGCTTTCCCCTTAAGCAAGCATAAGTTGGTTTTCTAAATTTGAGACCCTGTTCTGTTTTGTAATCCAGTTCCTGTGTAGCCAAGTTTACATTCCGTGTATTAGTGATATCTTATGATGTTTCTTTTTCTGTGTGACTTATTTCAGTTAGAATCATCATACCTGAATCCACTCATTATGCTGCTACGGGCCTGATGACATAGATTTCATTGCTGAGTGATATTGTATTGTACGTAATTACCACAACTTCTTTATCCATTTTTCACTTTCTGCGATATTGAACTTGTACCATAAACGAGGTTCTTGTAAACAGAGCCATCCGAAACTTTTGGGTGGCTGTGACTTTTTGATTTTAATTTCCCTAAGCTATAGGACCATAAGTGGAAGTGCCCTAGGCTCTGTTCACCTGTTTTTTAGATGTTTCAGGAAACACCATACACTTCTCCCGAGTGGCTGTTGGCAATTTACATCCCGCCCATCAGCATAACAAGGCTCCCAGTTCTCCATGACCTGTCCTGCCTTTCTGGATTTTACACTTTTTTCAGATGGCCCTTTTGACCGGGGAGAAGTGAGACTTCATTGTAGTGCAGATTTCCTTTGCAAGCTTGCTTGGTTGGCCAAAAAGGACCTATGCCTTTTTTCCTGAATATATTCAGGAAAAAACGAATACGCCCTTTTTGGCCAAGTGCATCATTGTCGACATTCTTCCTCTTTTCCTATGCTTTAAATGCAACTCCAGTCTACCTCCTGAAATCGGTTTCGTGCAATACTGCCCCAATTTCAAGTCCTCTTGGCAGCCTTACTTCAGTATATTTTTTACGATAGCTGTCATTTATAACTCTGCAGGTTTGTGAATTACAGTGCCCCTGAGCTCCTTTCTTCAACTCGCTTTCTTGTGAGCTGGCCGCAACACCGCAGGATTGCTTCAGGCCCAAATCAGGTTCTGGCATGGCACGCTGAGCCTTTGCTTAATTCCTCTTCCTGGTGGGAAATGAGAGTTAAATTTGCCCGTCCAGACACCTCCAGCTAGTCTCTCATTGGTTCTCCTTATTCCTGTTCATCTTCCGCAGAAATTGCAAACTGGGCCAAACAGGAGGTTAAAGGCACTGACTGTCCAAGTCGGGAGAGTTTTAGTAAAGCGTCTGGAATGTTGCACCTGAGTACCAGGGGCGAGAACTGAGACATATTGGAACATGTCTCCCAATCTCACGGTTGATCATACTCTGAGTTCCACATGCATGTTTTAGCTGAAGGAAGAATCCCTTAAACCTGGAGAGTTGAGACCCGTGGAATGGGTACCATGCAATATGACTTCCAAGGGTCTTTGTTTGCTCACCGAACCTCTCCAATCCTATCACTGCTGCGTTTATGCCCCGGTACACATGCTTGATTCTCTTTCAGAGACATAGCAATCCATAGGTTTTAAGATACTTACTAGTCAGGTACATTCTTAGACGTTTAACATGGGGTGTTGAGTCCATTTCGTTGAACAAGGAGTAGCTCTTGTCTATTCCATATTTCGCTTAAGGAACTTTATCTGTGCTCATTTCAATCTCTGATTTTATGCAGCACCTCATCTCACCTTTCCCCTTAAACAAGCATAAGTTGGTTTTCTAAATTTGAGACCCTGTTCTGTTTTGTAATTCAGTTCCTCTGTAGCCAAGTTTACATTCCGTGTATTAGTGATACCTTATGATGTTTCTTTTTCTGTGTGACTTATTTCAGTTAGAATCATCATACCTGAATCCACTCATTATGCTGCTATGGGCCTGATGACATAGATTTCATTGCTGAGTGATATTGCATTGTACGTAAGTACCACAACTTCTTTATCCATTTTTCGCTTTCTGCGATATTGAACTTGTACCATAAAAGCGGTTCTTGTAAACAGAGCCGTCCCAAACTTTGGGGTGGCTGTGTCTTTTTGATTTTAATTTCCCTAAGCTATAGGACCATAAGTGGAATTGCCCTAGGCTCTGTTCCTCTGTTTTTTAGATGTTTCAGGAAACACCATACACTTCTCCCGAGTGGCTGTTGGCAATTTACATCCCGCCCATCAGCATAACAAGGCTCCCAATTCTCCATGGCCTGTCCTGCCTTTCTGGATTTTACACTTTTTTCAGATGACCGTTTTGACCAGGGGGAAGTGAGACTTCATTGTAGTGCAGATTTCCTTTGCAAGGTTGCTTGGTTGGCCAAAATGGACGTATGCCTTTTTTCCTGAATATATTCAGGAAAAAACGAATACGCCCTTTTTGGCCAAGTGCATCATTGTGGACGTTCTGCCTCTTTTCCTTTGCTTTAAATGCAATTCCAGTCTACCTCCTGAAATTGGTTTCCTGCAATTCTGCCCCGCTTTCAAGTCCTCTTGGCAGCCTTACTTCAGTATATTTTTGGACGATAGCTGTCATTTATAACTCTGCAGGTTTGTGAATTACAGTGCCCCTGAGCTCCTTTCTTCAACTCGTTTTCTTGTGAAATGGCCGCCACACCGCAGGATTGCTTCAGGCCCTAATCTGGTTCCGGCACGGCACGCTGAGCCTTTGCTTAATTCCTCTTCCTGGTGGGAAATGAGAGTTAAATTTGCCCGTCCAGACACCTCCAGCTAGTCTCTCATTGGTTCTCCCTATTCCTGTTCATCTTCCGCAGAAATTCCAAACTGGGCCAAACAGGAGGTTAAAGGCACTGACTCTCCAAGTCGGGAGAGTGTTAGTAAAGCGTCTGGAATGTTGCACCCGAGTACCAGGGGACGAGAACTGAGACATATTGGAACACGTCTCCTGATCACACGGTTGATCATACTCTGGGTTCCACATGCATGCTTTAGCTGAAGGAAGAATCCCTTAAACCTGGAGAGTTGAGACCCGTGGAATGGGTACCATGCAATATGACTTCAAAGGGTCTTCATTTGCTCACCGAACCTCTCCAATCCTATCACTGCTGCGTTTATGCCCCTGTACACACGCTTGATTCTCTTTCAGGGACATAGCAATCCATACGTTTTAAGATACTTACTAGTCAGATACATTCTTAGGCATTTAATATGGGGTGTTGAGTCCATTTCGTTGAGCAAGGTGTAGCTCTTGTCTATTACATATTTGGCTTCAGGAACTTTATCTGTGCTCATTTCAACCTCTGCTTTTATGCAGCACCCCAACTCACCTTTCCCCTTAAGAAAGCATAAGTTGGTTTTCTAAATTTGAGACGCTCTTCTGTTTTGTAATCCAGGTCCTGTGTAGCCAAGTTTACATTCCGTGTATTAGTGATATCTTATGATGTTTCTTTTTCTGTGTGACTTATTTCAGTTAGAATCATCATACCTGAATCCACTCATTATGCTGCTACGGGCCTGATGACATAGATTTCATTGCTGAGTGATATTGCATTGTACGTAAGTACCACAACTTCTTCATCCATTTTTCACTTTCTGCGAAATTGAAATTGTACCGTAAAGGAGGTTCTTGTAAACAGAGCCGTCCCAAACGTTGGGGTGGCTGTGTCTTTTTGATTTTAATTTCCCTAAGCTATAGGACCATAAGTGGAAGTGCCCTAGGCTCTGTTGCTTTTTTTTTACATGTTTCAGTAAACACCATACACTTCTCCCGACTGGCTGGTGGCAATTTACATTCCGCCCATCAGCATATCAAGGCTCCCAGTTCTCCATGGCCTGTGTTGCCTTTCTGGATTTTACACTTTTTTCAGATGGCCCTTTTGACCAGGGGGAAGTGAGACTTCATTGTAGTGCAGATTTCCTTTGCAGGCTTGCTTGGTTGGCCAAAAAGGGCGTATGCGTTTTTTCCTGAATATATTCAGGAAAAAACGCATACGCCCTTTTTGGCCAAGTGCATCATTGTGGACGTTCTGCCTCTTTTCCTATACTTTAAATGCAATTCCAGTCTACCTCCTGAAATCGGTTTCCTGCAATTCTGCCTTGCCTCCAATGCCTCTTCATAGCCTTACCTCAATATATTTTTTGAAAATAGTTGGCCTTTATAACTCTGCAGGTTTTTGAATTGCAGTGGCCCTTAGCTCCATTTTTCTGCTCTTATTTTTGTGATCTTGCCTCATAACCACAGGATTCCTTCAGGCCCTATTCTTCTTCTGGGGCACCTTGCTGTGCCTTTGGTTTATTCTTCTTACTGATGTGAAATTAGAGTGACATGTGCTCATTGAAACTGCTACAGCTAGTTTCTCACTGGTTCCCCCTATTCCCATTCATCCTCCGCACTAACTGCAGACTGTGCGATACCAGAATTTAAAGGCATTGACTCTCCATGTGGGGATATTGTTAGTAAAGTGGCTGGAATGTCGATCCGGAGTCCCAGGAGAGGAAAAATGAGGTGCGTTTTAGAAACCTTTCCCGATCATATGGTATACCAGTCGCTGGGTTTCCCAAGCATGGTTTAACTGTAGGAAGATTCCCTTCAAGCTGGAGTTTTGGGACCCTTGGAATGAGTAGCATGAAGTATTGCATTAAACTTTTGGCAGTTGCTCACCAAAGCTCACCAATCCTCTCAGCCCCAAGTGTGCAGCCTT